>NC_089533.1:857977-895477 GCF_963924715.1 Thunnus thynnus | reverse complement strand
CCTGTAAAAATATGTATTTCTGTTTCCAGCACTCGAAAGTAACATAACGTAACATAAGTTCATTTACTCATGCACTGTATTTAAGTACAGTTTAGAGGTACTTGTACTGTACTTGAGTATTTCCATGTGATGCTACTTTCTACATTTCAGAGGGAAATATTGTACTTTCTACTCCACTACATTTATTTGACAGCTTTAGTTACTTTTCAGATGCAGATTTGACACAATGGATAATATAACAAGCTTTTAAAATACAACACATTGTTAAAGATGAAACCAGTGGTTTCCAACCTTTTTGGCTTTTGACGTCTTACAAAAAGCAGTGTGTAGTCGGGGTCACATTTCACATGTCTATGAGTTGTTAACAGCTCCACCAAATAGTGATTTTTCCCTCTAAACTTCTCACATGCTTTCATTTCAATAAATGTTCAAATGATCCAATATTTCAGCAAAAATCAAAGATTAGAGAAAAAGTCCAAAAACTGAAAACAGATTTGTGTATCAGAACTTTGTTTTTTCTTCTTTCCTCTCCCATTAATCATCTCACCACCCCTCAGATTTATCTGCTGACCCTTTGGAGGGGCCCGACCCCTAGGTTGGGAACCACTGGACTAAACTAGCTAACTGTATATAAAGTAGTGTAAACTAGCTCCACCTCCAGCAGCTACAACAGTAACATGCTGCTCTAACACTGATGCTTCACTATTAATAATCTAATGATGTCATATATAATAATATATCAGTCAGAGGGACCAAACCACTACTTTTACTGCAATACTTTAACTACATCAAGCTCATAATACTTATGTACTTTTACTGCAATACTTTAACTACATCAAGCTCATAATACTTATGTACTTTTACTGCAATACTTTAACTACATCAAGCTCATAATACTTATGTACTTTTACTGCAATACTTTAACTACATCAAGCTCATAATACTTATGTACTTTTACTGCAATACTTTATCTACATCAAGCTCATAATACTTATGTACTTTTACTCTAGTTGAGTATTTTTACATTGCTGTACTGGTACTTTTACTGCAGTAAAGGATCTCAGTACTTCTTCCACCACTGTAACAAAAGTGCAGATGCATTCTGATTGGCTGTCTGACCTGAAGAGGGGGGCGTGTCCTTTGTTGTTAGCCAATGCGAAGAAGCCGCTGTGTGGGGAGAAGTCGAGGCAGCTGGCTCGATAAATGATCTTCCTCTTAGAGACGGGGAAGTTTGAGAAGACGGTGAGGCTGGGCAGGTGGATACTTTAACTACTAAATACTTTTACTGTAGTAGGATTTTTCATGCAGGACTTTTACTCGTAATGGAGTATTTTTAAATTGTTGCTTTGGTACTTGGTTACTGCAGTAATGGATCTCAGTACTTCTTCCACCACTGACTGTAAATGCTCTGATTCATGGCGTCATTATGATGTTTGTCACAGTAAAATCTGTTTGTTTTGTTTCAGGACACAAGAAAGCTCGAGTCTACATGGGTGAATAACACACACTACAATATTTTTTATTTATTATCTTTTTATTCTAATTAAAGCTGCAAGCAGCGTTGAACGGGCCCTCGCGCCTACGCACACATCGGGCCGTGGGACAATCAAAGGGCTTCTGTGACGGGCATGTAGATGTTTTCAGACCCGGCTGTTTTCAGTGCCAGAAGGAGATAAACATCACTTCCTTTGTCCACTATTTTGCCTGCTGCTGGGGCTGCTTTGCTGGAATTTCGTAGGGGGCGCTATTCAGCCAGTTTGCATCACTGATGGAATATTGTCATGTAGACGTGTTCAGGCCGGGACTCTTATCAAACATGTAAAGTTTGGTGCAGACTGGAGCATTTACAATAAAGTTATAGCAACTTCCTCTGTCATGGCGAAACATCAAATCTCAACGGTGTGAGGATGAGAGTTTTCTGCAGGGTGAGACATGTCTGTCTCGCTCACACCTGTGGCATCAAAATCATGCAAGTTTTGGGCCCATTCACTTGAATTTCAATTAGTAAATAGAAAACTCTTGATGAGTTTGTGTGTAAAACAAATTAATTTCCTAATTTTCATCAAGTCTATTTTTAGAAAAGTAAAGACTTTTAACCCACATGATCTGGTCAAAGTATGATTGACATGTGTACTGTCAGGTGTGTAGAGACAATAAGTAACTGATACTCATATATTTGAATGGAGAGTGTGAGTGAACCGCTAGGTGCTCGGGTCCTAATAAAGGAAAAACTGCAGTACAGAGCTACAAATTTTAGTTTTGATGGTATTTTTCTGCAGCACTTTATTATTGTAAAATAAATGATAATAACACCAAACTTCATTCAAAGTTTGTATATAATGTACTGTATGTATATAGGCCTTTCTGCTGTATCCTACAAAAATGAGCTGCATTCAACCCCCACACCAGTGACGGCTGGTGACTCAAAACATTGTGGAGGACAGGAGGAAAACCAACAAACCGCATCAAACTATATCATTGTCCCACCTGATGAAATCAGAGGGGGGGGGGGGGCAATTTTATATGTCAGTAAAACAATTTGTTTTTAAAAACAGAAACTCCTGAGTGGTGTAAAGGCTGCTTCTTTAAAGACATTTAACATATACATGTTGTTTCTAAACAAAGAAGAGCTCATTGTAGCCATGGACTGGTTCAGATGTGTCATTTTACCAATGAAGTCAAATTTAAATGTATAGTATTGTTCTATTGTGACAACAGATTTATGTTCTCATCAGAAACAGACAACATGTCACATGATTTATACGTGTTTCTTGTATTTTCTTAGTATACAGAAATATATAAAGTAGCACAAAGCTTATAATGTGATCCAGGAACAGATCAGTGCTGAATACTAGAAACATTCACAGATCTAAAAGTGAAGCTTCACATCAGAAGTATCAAATACATGACTTACACACTCTCATCTATGTGCACAACATACAAAATATAGGCTACAAAGCTGACATGTTAACACTAGGGGTGCAATGGATCACAAAACTCACAGTTCAGATCATATCACGGATTTGAGTCACGGATCAGATCATTATTAGGATCAGCAAAAAAAAGGGGAGACAAATAATTTATCTATTTATTCTGTAACACACTTACAGCAAGAAACAGCAATGAACTTTTGCCCATGGTCTTAAATGAAAACATTCAAGACAAACAACATTTAAGATGTCCAATGTTGAAATAAAATAAAATAAAATATATGAAATATTCAATGCTCAATTATTGCAATATGAGGCCTGATACCTTCCTCTTTTAAACACAGTAGTGAATGAAACAGCCTCTGTCCACATCATCAAAACTTGATGATAACAAACATTCACCGCTAACGTCAGTTAGCAGCTAGATGCTAATTAGCTGCTCAGCTGCAGCACATTAAACAGGTAAACATAACTGCAGATGTCACTTCAGACCTGTTAGTTGTTGGTTTGAATGTCGCTCTTCAAAATCCCTGTTAGCAGCACGCTGTCTGTCCATGACTTGTACTTACAGCAGTTTGTTTACTTTGTCTTAAATGAGACATTAAATTTTGCAATAAATCCGCAGTTCATATGTATATCCATTCTGGTCCAGATTTTTCTTTATATGTTTTCTGGAGTTTAAAGCAGCTTGTTGTGGTCGTTCACACAGTTAAACTGTGATTTAATCATTTAAAATGTCGACAGAAATTGCAATATCTGGCCTCAATTAGACTGTATTGGTATTGTGATGTGAATTGGCGAAGATACTTTGATTGGACTGACAAGTGATGGACTAATGAGTGTCAGGTGTGGCTGATTGCGCAGCTGTGGGACTCTGAAAAAGGGGAAGGGGAGAGCAGGCATTCGTGTGTGTGGAGGTCGGGAGAGCGTGCTGTTCTGCGGTGTGGCTGCGTTCATTCCGGGAGCGGGAGGGTGTCGTTCGCTGCCGTTTAGGGCTGCCGGCGACGAAGACAGGAACGATAGGGGGTTAGTGAGTTCCTGTGTTAGGAGGGGAGGTCTGCTGCCTCCTTTAGTTAGTTAGGGCTGGGGCTTTAGGAGCGCAAGCCGCCGCCGCTGCTGCTCTTCAACCTCGCTGCTGCCTCCGGCACGCCGCCGTTCCCTGCCTGTGCACCTGCTGCGCCGTCCGACGGAGCCGTGGTTCCCCGGGGAGTTGGACGGTGCCACAAGCTCAGACCCCGGGGGGGGGGGGGGTCTCGTCGACCACGCAAGTTTAGTATATATTTTAACTTGTATGTATTGTGTATTTGTTGTTGTATTTTATTGCCGTGGGGACAGGAGAGAAGCTGGGTGGGATTGAGTTGGGTTCCGGGTAGGGGGAGGTCTTGTATTGGCCCCACCCTCTCTCTTAAAGTAGACGTGCGACTCCACTGTGTGTAGTGTGGTGTGCTCCCAGGCATTTCCTGAAGTTGTGGTGATGTGCTCTTATCCTTGTAGTGTCTTGCATCTTTGGATGGTGGTGTGAAATTTTATAGTGTGGCCAGCCCTGACTCCCCCTCAAGTGGCATAACTATCCTATTTAGTGAAACTCCGAAGCCCCTTCTTTTTATTGGTGTTTACTTAATAAAGATTTCTATTTTTCTTGATACTCTGATGGTCTGGTGTTGATTATTCTGAGGTCTCTGTCATTTATCCCATATTTTCTGTCTGAACTCAGATTTATTACACTGGTGGCAGCGGTGGGATAAATCATTTAAAAATGTCAGAGCCTGAGAATAACGCACCTCAACCTGTTGAGTTAGCCATCAACCAAGATGTCCCTCCTCCTTCAAGTGCTAATGTTGCAACTCCCCGCCCAGTTTTTATGCCAGAGACTTTTACTGGTGCTGGACGAGAATGGTCAGACTGGGCCGAGCAATTTGAGATGGCCGCTGATGTAAACAATTGGGATGAATCATTAAGATTAAAATTTATGAGTCTCTTATTGTCTGGCCGAGCCCGTGAGGTTTACAGTGGGTTATCAGCAGCAGCTAAAACTAATTATACCTTGTTGAAAGATGCTATGGGGAGGTGTCTAGATCCCTGTGATAGTGATGATTGGAACAGGGCTAGCTTCTCCTCACGAAGGAGGCTTCATAATGAGACTGTCCGTGAATTTGGTATCGCTTTGCGCCGGCTGGTCGCTAGAGCCTACCCTTCTGCAGACCTCAATACTCAAGACTTGTTGGCAAGGGACCATTTTATCACTCATGTGGGCAGTGGAGATTTGCGTATTGGCCTTCGCAGCGCCAAACCTGTAACATTAGAGGCTGCGATAAATTTGGCTTCCGAACTTGAGCTCATTAGAGGCCTGGAAAATAGCCATTTAGCTCAAGATGCTAAGGTTCGGGGGATTTCAGAACAGAAGTCTAAAGGTGATGAACAGATAGAAACTTTGCTTGGGGTGGTGGAAGGGTTAAGGCAGGAGGTCAAGTCTTTGCAGGCTACTGTACAGGTTTTAAAATCAAACCCTGTACGTCCTGCCCCAGTTACATCAACCCCTTTACCCCAGCCAGCTAACACATATGGCAATACTACAGCTAAACGAGAGACTATGGAGCTGGGAGGGAGATGTTGGGAGTGTGGATGTAACCGGCACATACGTCGCAACTGTCCTTATTTGCAGGGAAACTAGAGGGGGCGTGCACAGAGGGCCCAATGTCCGCCCCCTCTTCATCAGTATCTACTAGGGCCCTTGAGGAGGCTACAGGAGGCTCTGGCTATCTTGCAGCCAAGATAGGTGGGTCCAGTCGTCATGTGTTGGTTGATACTGGAGCCACACGCTCTGTTATACCAAAGCAGATTTGGCTCTCTATTACTAAGGGAGGATCAGACTTACAAAAATATGTTGGGGATGCAAGAGCAGCAAATGGTGGGGCGATGGAGGTTCTTGGGGGCTGGCAGACGGTATGTCAATTTGATTCTCTGGCCTTGGTTGCTGATTTTTTTGGTGTCTGACGTACCATCTGAAGAAATTCTTCTTGGCTTTGACTTTCTGTCCAGATATGGTGCCGTGGTTGACCTTGGTGAGAAAACTTGCCGGATAATGGGGAAGACATTCCCCCTTGTAGATCTTAACCCAACATCACAGCCCCAAACTGTTGTTGTTCAGAATGATACAGTAGTACCACCACGGAGTGAGGCCATAATTTCAGGTATGGTCCAAAGTGCATGGGGGGGACTATGCAGAGGGGATGTTGGAACCCACCTCAGCCCTGTCTAAACATTGTGACCTATTGGTAGCCCGTGTGGTTTGTAAGGTGGAGAAGGGAACACTGCCAGTACGGGTTATTAATGTGACTAGTGATGCCTTACCACTGAAAAAGGGCATGAAAGTGGGTACGCTCTTTACTGACATAGAGGTTGATGAGGTGGGAAGATGTACCGGGGAAGGGGGTGACGCTTTACAATCCTGGACAGTCGACAGCCTCATGAGTCAATTTGGGGTGGGGGATAAGGGTCTCTCCATTGAACAAACCGAGGCAGTAAAACAGTTATTGCACCGGAATCTCTCTGTCTTTAGCCGGGGTGAAACCGATTTGGGCAGAACTCATTTGACAATGCATGAAATTGATACAGGTGAGGCCAAGCCTATCAAGTTGCCTCCACGAAGGGTCCCGCTCCATTTGCAGCAGGAGGTAGCAGATGGTCTGAAACAAATGCTTGACAGCGGCATCATTCGGCCATCTTGTAGTCCCTGGGCAGCCCCTGTAGTTCTGGTGCGGAAGAAAGGGGGTGGGCTCCGTTTTTGTGTTGACTACAGAAAACTTAATGATGTCACTAGTAAGGATGCATATCCTCTTCCCAGGATAGATGATGCTCTCGACAGCTTAAGCCATGCCTGCTGGTTTTCCACTCTCGATCTAGCTAGTGGTTACTGGCAGGTGGAAGTTGACCCTAAGGATCGCTATAAAACTGCTTTCATAACACGTCAGGGGTTGTTTGAATTCAATGTTTTGAGTTTTGGTCTCTGCAATGCGCCCAGTACATTTCAAAGATTAATGGATTTAATCCTTGCAGACTTGCAGTGGACAACTTGTCTAGTGTATTTGGATGACATTATTGTGTTTGGGCGCACATTTCAAGAACATCTGGCTCGTCTTGATGAGGTGCTTCAGCAGGCCAACTTGAAAATTAAACCCTCTAAATGTAATCTGTTCTCTACTCAGGTTCATTATTTAGGGCATGTCATCTCTGCTGAAGGGGTGATGGCAGACCCTGCTAAGGTAGCTGCAGTGAGGGAGTGGCCCGTTCCAAGAAACCAGACGGAGGTCCAGAGTTTTGTAGGGCTAGCCTCCTACTATAGGCGTTTTGTGAAGGGTTTTGCTGATATCGCTCGTCCTTTACATCAGCTGGCAGAGAAAGGGAAGCGTTTTCAATGGACTGAAGATTGTCAACGAGCATTTGATCAGCTAGAAGCCAGCCTTATTACTGCGCCTGTGTTGGCGTATCCAGACCCAAACAAAACATTCATCTTAGACACTGATGCCAGTGATGTGGGAATTGGAGCAGTGCTATCTCAAGAATGGGGGGGGCATGAACGAGTTGTTGCATATGCCAGCAGGGCGCTTACTAAGCAAGAGCGTAAATATGCTACCACAAAAAAGAGCTTTTGAGCATGGTCATGTTTACAAAACATTTCAAACATTACCTGTTAGGTAAGGAGTTTGTGTTGCGTACTGACCATAATTCCTTGCGGTGGTTACATAATTTCCAGGGGCTGGAGGGGCAGCTAGCTCGCTGGGTGGAACAACTTGCTAATTTCCAATATAAGATCGTACATCGGCCAGGCAAACTTCATGCAAATGCTGATGCTCTTTCAAGGTTGCCTGCCTTCGGTGATGGGGGAGGACAGGGTCAGGAGTTGCCAGCCAGTAAAGAGACAAGCAAGGAGATCTCTAAAGTGTGTGCTGTACAGGAAATCCCTCACGGTCCCCCTAGCGAAGCGAGGGAGATAGATGAGCTAGCCCAAGCCCAAATGGATGACAGAGAGCTACGGCAGATTATAGACTGTAAAAAGCAGGCAGATGAGTGTCATATGCCAGATGACCCTGAATTACATAAGTATGCTCCTGTTTGGAGTCAACTGCATGTGCAAGGATCTAGGTTGGTGAGGATCCCCCCTGCCCATTCTGACGCTGCTTCTCAAACACAGGTGGTCCTCCCTTGTTCTTTGATACCTAAGGTTTTGGCACAGCTACACAATGACGCCACGGGGGGTCATTTGGGGGTGCATAAGTTACAAGGGAAGGTAAAGGACCGTTTTTATTGGCCAGGATGGTTTGGGGATGTTAAGAGATGGGTGAAAGAGTGTGTAGATTGTTCCTCCCGCAAGACCCAGGGTAAGCTTCCATGTGCTCCTTTGCAGCCATCAGTTACATCAAGACCTTTTGAACGGGTGGCACTGGATATCCTTGGCCCTCTTCCAGAAACCCCTTGTAAGAATAAGTATATCTTAGTGATAGGGGACTATTTTTCAAAGTGGACTGAGGCCTTTCCTCTTCCTAATCAGGAAGCTAGCACTATCGCTAAAGTGCTGACAGAGGAGTGGGTGTGTCGTTTTGGGGTTCCCCGCAGTATCCATTCAGATCAAGGCAGAAATTTTGAGTCTACTTTGTTCAGGGAGGTGTGTAGGCTTTTGCATATTCACAAGTCTCGTACATCCCCTTATCATGCCCAGTCAGATGGCCTCATAGAGCGCTTTAACCGTACCCTGTTGTCCATGCTGTCGTTGTTTGTAGAGGACAACCAGTTAAACTGGGACACTCTGTTGCCTTATGTGATGTTGGCATATCGGAGTAGTGTTCATGCCAGTACTGCATTCACTCCTTATAAAGTCTTGTTTGGGCAAGAAATTGTTCTGCCTATTGACATCATGTTAAACCTAGACACCCAGGAACATTTTTCTTCTGTTAATGACTATGTGTCCAGGATGAGAGAGACACTTTCGACAGTTGTAGAGGCAGTAAGAAGACATCAGTCCAGGGCCTCAGAGAAACAGAAAAATTCTTATGATTTTAGGGCCAATTTTCAGTACTACTCTGAGGGAGAGTTAGTCTGGGTGCAGAACAAGGCTAGGAAGAGAGGGCTGTGTCCCAAGTTACAGAGGAGGTATAAAGGCCCTTTTAGGGTGGTCGAAAGAGTGACAGATGTGCTCTATAGACTAATGTCAGTGGAGGGAGGCCCTGAGTGTGTTGTGCATTTCAACCGGCTTAAGCCCTATAATTCTTCTTTGACAGTGACCAGTGATCCAGTGTCCAGGAGGGCTGACGGACTCGACAGACCTGACATTCAGCTGACCAGACCTAGACGACAGCGTCCAGAGGTCCGGTTTGGTGCGGGCTGGGTCCATCATCACCGCCCAGCTGACCTGGGGACAGCGGAAGGAGAGAGGTTGCCACTAAGGGGTCATGCGGCTCAAGGCTCCGTGTCTTCCGGAGCTGGAGGAACACAGAGGATCCCTCTAAAAAACTGCTGTGATTCCCCCGCATCTGTGGGCCCTTCCCCTGAGGATGCACCTGCAGCCTGCTCCAGTCAAGAGGAGAGGCCAGAGTCCAATGGTCAGGGGAGTTCCGGTGGTTGCCCCCTACGCCACCGGAGGCCACCTGTTTGGTCGCAAGATTACCAGATAGTGCAGTGACTCGGGGACGAGTCTTTTTCATTAGGAGAGGGGAAAGTGTGATGTGAATTGGCGAAGATACCTTGATTGGACTGACAAGTGATGGACTAATGAGTGTCAGGTGTGGCTGATTGCGCAGCTGTGGGACTCTGAAAAAGGGGAAGGGGAGAGCAGGCATTCGTGTGTGTGGAGGTCGGGAGAGCGTGCTGTTCTGCGGTGTGGCTGCGTTCATTCCGGGAGCGGGAGGGTGTCGTTCGCTGCCGTTTAGGGCTGCCGGCGACGAAGACAGGTACGATAGGGGGTTAGTGAGTTCCTGTGTTAGGAGGGGAGGTCTGCTGCCTCCTTTAGTTAGTTAGGGCTGGGGCTTTAGGAGCGCAAGCCGCCGCCGCTGCTGCTCTTCAACCTCGCTGCTGCCTCCGGCACGCCGCCGTTCCCTGCCTGTGCACCTGCTGCGCCGTCCGACGGAGCCGTGGTTCCCCGGGGAGTTGGACGGTGCCACAAGCTCAGACCCCGGGGTGGGGGGGGGGTCTCGTCGACCACGCAAGTTTAGTATATATTTTAACTTGTATGTATTGTGTATTTGTTGTTGTATTTTATTGCCGTGGGGACAGGAGAGAAGCTGGGTGGGATTGAGTTGGGTTCCGGGTAGGGGGAGGTCTTGTATTGGCCCCACCCTCTCTCTTAAAGTAGACGTGCGACTCCACTGTGTGTAGTGTGGTGTGCTCCCAGGCATTTCCTGAAGTTGTGGTGATGTGCTCTTATCCTTGTAGTGTCTTGCATCTTTGGATGGTGGTGTGAAATTTTATAGTGTGGCCAGCCCTGACTCCCCCTCAAGTGGCATAACTATCCTATTTAGTGAAACTCCGAAGCCCCTTCTTTTTATTGGTGTTTACTTAATAAAGATTTCTATTTTTCTTGATACTCTGATGGTCTGGTGTTGATTATTCTGAGGTCTCTGTCATTTATCCCATATAAGTTCTGGTTTCTGTCTGAACTCAGATTTATTACAGTATTTATATAGAGATTTGTTTTCTTCTTTGTTTTGCTTTTTAAACTCCTGTTTTTCATTAGCTGTAATTAACAGTCACATGTGGATGATGTGACTGTTATATCATTAAGATAAACTTCTTCCTCTGGGGACTTTGTGATATTTGTGTGTTTTTTATGAATAATGTGTCAGTAAAAATAATACTTAAAAAAAAATAAAGTTGATTGGTCAGTGGTCAGGGTGTTGACAGTTAACCTGCTCCAGAGCAGGTTAACTGCAAAAAATTTATTTAAAAGTTTATCTGAAGCTAATATGAAGCTTCAGCGTCCAAACGAGTCAAATCAAGTAGATATCTTTCAACGTTACAGTCTTTTTAGTGCCAAAGTCCATCACTTCCATTGTAAGGTCATTATGAAGGGATCTTCTAATGGTCAGTATGAACAGGAGGAATGATTAAAGCAAGAAAAACAGCTTTAATGTTCATTTGATGACTGACTGTTGTTTTCAGACACACATGAAAAATTGTGATCCTGTCCTGTAGAAATCTACTTATTCAATCAGATGGGAAACAGGAGTCTACAGCCACACTAGCAGCTATAAACTAGATATAAATGAGCTTATTCCAGATATCAAAGATATGTTTGAGATCATTTACAAACAGAGACGACTGACAAGTTTGTTTTTATACTGTAAAATGTCCTAAACACTACTGTACATATCCTGATTATTTGATAACTAATTTTCAGGAATCCTTATGAAAGATGTTTCTGTGTGTTATCAGATAAACAGTGACAGCAGGAAATAAATCCAGTATCAGTCAGGATACAAAGTTCAGCTGAGGCTGATGGAGACGTCTTCAGTTCTGCAGGTATTTGATCATAAACCAAAAGCATCACAAACAGATAAAAAGGAGAAAAAAGGTTTAAATGTTATTATAATGTTATTCAAACATTATGAAAAACACAGAACAATTTCTTGTCTCATGAGAGTTGAGGACGGCTGCCCTGAAACTCAAAGTGCAGCTGTTTAATGAAACGCTGCCATCTGGTGGTGACAGGAGAGATTACACCATTCATTTCTTAAAGGCTGGTGGACCTGGATGTACGTATGTGATGATAGGAATCAGTTTCTATTGATCATAAGGTTCCCTTCAGTTTGTGAAAAATGAATTTGTTATGTATTTCAGACATGAATGAGTTGCAGAGTGAGTGTGAGGAGTCGCTGGTTCCTGAAGTGTTTTTCCTCGTTCTGTTTTCTAATTTAAATGTTTTTTTTAATCGATGAGACTGAACACAGAAACTCTGGACTCTGATGATGTAATAATCCTACAGGTTTACAGGACACTAGTTTACATTATTTACACTTTGTTTCTGTCTGTGAGAATACTACAGTACCCATGAGCCTCTGCTGCTGTTGCTATGGAGAAGAAGCCAGTCAGAGGTGTGGCTACATTGTCATGGTTACTGAATCCACTCAAAGTGACCCAGAAATTAAAAGTAAACTGATTTAATCGACGAAGAGGAGGAAGACCACCTCAGTGAGTCATTTCAGCTCGATGTAACTTTAAAGTGACATCTAACGCTGCATTTCATGCACTGATAAAAGTTCAAAGTGAGATTAACGAAGTGAAATATAAATTATAACTGGATGTTCTCTCAGTCTACATACCAATATGCTTTAAGTTTAACCAAAGAAGTAAAGGTTGCTAGCAACTTTCTTTTTTCACCTCAGACTACCTTTGTATTGATTAATAATAATACTTTACTAACTCTGATATTGATATAATATTGATATTGGAGCAGCACAGAAAAAGGCCCCTCATGTTCAGATCTTTGTTGTTGTTTAAGCCAGTTTCACTTGTGTATTGAAAATGAGTTTTTAGTTCAGATGGTGCGGCGTTCCATATCTGTGAGCCTTTTACTGAAAAAGATGGCTGACCAAGACTTGTTCTGCGCCTCGACTTGCAGAATTAGTCCCAAACAAAAAGACTGGACGTCTCTGTCTAAAGCCCTGAAAAAACATCAATCTTTGAGAAGTGAGGAAGTTTCACTGAGCTGTTACAGCCTTTAAGTTTCTGTAATGCTGACAAAAATCTAAAATATCACCTAAAACAATAAAATGAAATATGGTTAAAAGCCAAAAACTTACAGAAAGTAAAAATCTTTATCTCAGCCTCGCTTTAGAGAAGTGACTCTGTTTTTCTTTACTTCTTTCCTTTTCCTTCTTAAACTGATCTGAAAACAGAATCATCATCAACTCAGGATAAACATGAGAGACTTTGATCCACCAGCAGCTTTAAACTCCTCTTCTTCACTATCACCTGGTGTTTTGTTGTGTATTTTACTGTTGATACTAGTTTATGTGAATATAAATCTGCATTTATCAAGCGTCTATATAAACACTGAATCTAATAACTGTTGATGTGACGTTGTTTTCTTTTATTTAAAAAAAAAAACAGCCGTGACTTAAAATTTTATATTTTTATTAATTTTAGCAAATCACAAAGTCAGAACAGAAGCAAAGCAAGAAAAGCATCTCATTGGTTTAAACTCCATCCAATCAGATCACATGGTCAGGCAGGAGGTCATTATGACATCACAACAGGTCATACAGGAAGTTATGACATCAATAAAAATCAAACAGTAAGTCAGTCAAAATTATTCAAATTTAACATTTTTCTCATCATTTCTTCACACAGTTGTAATAAAGTTTGTATTTAGTGTTTCTATTTTCCAGTGACTGATTCTTCTGAAACAAACCAGTCTTCTGACAGAAACCAGTTCATCTGAATCCAGTCTGATGTCTCCTGTCTGTGGACGGAGGTGCTCTTTACTTAGCATTTTGTGTTACAGCTGAACTCTGCCTAGCAACTGATGATGCATTAACTGACAGCCCATAACATGAAACTGTTATTAAATATAAGTCTGAAAAACTGCAATAACCATCTTTATGAATGATATTTTATATATAATTAGGGCTGGGTGTGGTTTGATACCAGTCCAACCATTATACATTTTCCAATAACAAACCAATTTTCTACCAAATAAACTTCTTTCTGTAAATATTGTGACCCCAGCTGGTCAGATGCAGCTCTGTATGAGGCATCGAGGAGCATTTTATGTTGTTCTGCAGTTTATACATCATCAGTCACATTTTAACACCCAGAGGAAGCAAAACCAACAACATCTCATGAAATGAATCTGAACTCTGACACTCAGGTCAGATGAGGTTCCTCCATCAGTAAACCAGGAAGTCACATGGTTTTTAAGGTCAGGTTGGGGCGGAGTCTACGTGCTCCACAATGTTTCATGTATATTTTTAATGTATAATAACAAAAATGTATTTCATGTTTGGACAGTTAAGAGCAAAGTTTTTTGTCAGATGGGCTCCAGCAGGAGGAGAACTTGCTGTGATGCAGTTATCTAAGAGTTTAACTGGGAAACCTCTAATCATTAAAATGTTTTCATACAACAGACTCATTTCATGAAATTCTGTCACACCAGGCTGCATCAATTTTTAGGCATTTCTTCATTCATAGCTTTCTTGTAATCATCTAAGCTTTCCTTACAGTTCTCGCCATAGTACGGCTTCTTACACTCACACACTGCTATTGCAGTGTTTTCCAAAACTTTACATTTGCCTTTTTCACCACAATTCTTGTCTTTGCAGAGCTTTGTGGGATCTATCTCTTCATCACTTTGAATCAAAACGATGAACCTGCCATGTCCTATGTGTCTTTTTGCACACTTTCCTTTATAAAAGTAAGGACTGGTATCTGGAATGCGTGATACATCATCATCATCATCATCATCATCATCTCTAGTGTTCACTTCCTTTGCATCTGTTGAACTGGAAATATCACCCATTTTACCAGTAAAGGCATAAACTATCATGTTTTGCGCATTGTCTCCACATCCCTTGAGTTTGTCTGGTACTTCTTCACACTTATCTTTGTCTGAAAGACAGAATTTAATTGCCTCTGAAACCTTATCTGCTTGGGTGTGAGTCCCTTTCACCTGTCGGGCTACAGCCACGGTAGTTTGCCCTCTTGTTACCTCAATAAATCCAGACAGGGTGTTTTTTTTCTTGTTTGGAATAAAATGATGTTTGACATTTTTAGCTCGAAATGCAAAAACTATCCAGTCGTACCTGACATGCGTTTTCTCCAAAAACAACCTGATGTCCTTTTCCAGGTCTCGATGATTTTTGTTTTCATCAATGAGCTCTTGAACATCCAGTTTAATGTAATTATCAGGGTAAGAAAGGCAGTACTTTTGGATTTCAAACATAACACGCGCCAAATCAAATGCAATATTAGCTAGTTCATCTACTTTGTCCAAATTATTGGAACGGTAATAGTAAAGATTCATTGTGTTGCCCTTATAGATAAGCATATGTATTAACATAGTAAATTTTTTGTTTTCCTCTTCATGACATCTAAAATGATCAGCCACAAGTTTTTCAAAGTCAGTCATGAAAGTTTCTCCACCAGCTGTCAGTAAGCCGCGCAACAGCTTAGTTTCATATACAAAGTTTTTGTACATTTCGTTGAAAAGATTACGGCGCATTTCTATTTTTTCCTTCTTCACGTCATTGTTTTTTGAGGAATCTGCAAGATCTTTCAGTAGTGCTTGAAAATCATTCCAGGCTACCTCAATGTTATTCTCATGATTGTGATACGCACTTGCCCAGATGTCCCATTTCTGCTCTACGTGATATCTGTTAATCTTCATATTTAGATTTTCAAAGTCAGTCTTGACAGGTACTGATGGATCAGTTTCAAGTAGGCCTGGTATTGACAATCCCACTCCTGCCAAATTAACCATGGCACTTATCAGTGCCCCACCAACTGGTATGATCCCAAAAAAAGGAGCAGCAGCAGTTAAAATCCTCTCAGCGTATTGTGCAGAAGTCAGAGCAACCTTTTTTGCATCGGTTCTTTTCTGTAGAGCGAGGTTTCCCTGCTGGTTGGAAGACGAAGGATCACTCAGGCTGGAGAGAATAAGGGAGGACGACACCAGCAGCAGCAACAGCAGGCCAGCAGACGCCATGACTGCAACACACACAACATGACGTCAACACTCACATCACTACATCATTTAAGATATGATTAGATAACTCGGTGCTCTCGCTGGGCAGAAGCACCAGGCTATGACTCTTTTTGTCTACTTTCTTTGGATCTTCAAATTAAAAAATGGAGACAGGATTAGTTTTCATTACACCCGACTGGCACAAGACCAAACTATTGGTAGTGACCTGAAACCCCAACAGAGCTTAAACAAAAGTTTAGTTAGTTGTGACTGGTCTAACAGCAGCTGGCTTCTCTCCAGATAGTCATGAACTTTAAATATATAAATATATATTTCTGAAGGTCCTGAATCTACCCAGCTTGATGCTTTTCATAGTGAGTTTTAGCAGCTATATGTGAGATTATGGATCTACAGCAACATACATGTATATTAAAGATGCATGTTAGAGCAGGTGGATGATGTTACTTTACAGAATATAACAGCTTTGGGACTTTTAGTCAAATATTGTTTAAATTAGGGACTGAGCCCAAAAGGCAGAGGACTACTGTAAAACAATAGGGTCTGCCTAAGGGCGAGGACCCTATTGTTTTTCATGTGTTTGTTTCTTTTTTTCTTTCTTTATTATTACGCCACTTAAACCCTAAATTTGACCCCCTAAACATGCTCAAAAACTCACCAAATTTGACACACACATCAGGTCTCCCAGGGCGTTAATGGTATCGGCTTCAAACTTTGGTACATGACTTATGACACTGTGCTGAAAAAAACTTGTTAAAAACTTTGTAATAACTCAAACAGTTTGGATTTTATAAGCCCTGAAAGTTGCAGTGCCACATCACACCTTACAATATAAACCAATGGGGAGGCAATCTATGGGCATGAACTTTGTGTCAAACCTTCTGACGTCTAAACTATAAGTCTGACCACTTTCAAACCTGTATCAATGGATTCACCATGAAATTTCCTACTAAAATATGATTTTTAATGTAAGATTCGGCCAAAGTCATGGGATTTATGAGGAGATTTCACAAGAAGCGTACTCTAAAATCCTCCTCTCCAACTGCTCCTGGTGATGTCACTCCCTCAGTGCTGTGAAACATTCCGCAATACACACTCATTATAAAATCACAGGAGGAGCAAGAAAAGACTTTAAAACTCACACTCTAATATCTCAAAAACAATAAAAGATAGAAAAAACATGTAAATTCAAGATTTGTAGGTCAAAGTCTCGTGACTCATTTAAAGTTCAAATGAAGTTTGTATCTAAAACTATGTGGAAGCAGTAAATGTTCAAAAAGGTGTGGGTTCATTAACACTCTCCATTCAAATCAAACTTTGACCAGGTCATGTGGGTTAAAAGTCTTTACTTTTCTAAAAATAGACTTGATGAAAATTAGGAAAATAATTTGTTTTACACACAAACTCAACAAGAGTTTTCAATTTACTAATTGAAATTCAAGTGAATGGGCCCCAGGTGTGAGCGAGACAGACATGTCTCACCCTGCAGAAAATTCTCATCCTATCAATCAATCTTTCAAAATAAAAGCACACCACACTTGTAAGAAATATCCCTCATTTTTAAAAAGCAAAATTAAGTGATCCCGACGGGCCAGAGTGCGAGGCCCTGACCAACGCTGCTTGCAGCTTTAATTTAGTTTGTTTTGGTCATTTTGTGCTTGTTTGTCTTACAGATTTCTCTGAATATTTGTCATTTCTTATCACATCGGTGGATTTTGTGCAAACATGAAACAAGTTTGTATATTTGAAGAGTAAAATGCACAAAATTAACAAAAATTAAATTTAAATAGAAACAACAGATGCTTCTTGGTAACTTGAAGCCCACTAATGAAAACAGCGACTGCAACAGTCAGATTCTTTACTTGAGTAAAAGCAGTAAAACAACCATGTAAACAAAATAAACTTAAAGTATCAAAAGTAAAAGTTCTCCTTATGAAGCAGAATGACCCGTCAGTGTAAAATAATTCATATTATATTATTGTATTATTATTACTGATGCATATAAGAAGCATTTTAATGTTGTAGCTGGTCAAGATATATTTTAACTACTATACTGTTTAATCTGTAACACTTCATCATATTTTATAAACTGATATATTAAAATATTCAACTGTAAAATTATTACTGCTGTCAAATAAATGCAGTGGATTAAAAAGTACAATATTTCCCTCTGAAATATGGTGGAGTAAAAGTATAAAGTAGCAGAAAATGGAAATATTCAAGTAAAGTAACAGTACTTCAAAATGTACTTAAAATACTTAAATAGAAGTAAATGTACTGAGTGATATTCCACCACTGGATTTATCATAGTAAAGTTATTATATTGTGCAAACACCAGAACTTATTATTAAATCTGCTTTTGGGTAAAGCTAGAAGACAAAAAGTCAAACTAGCACATTGAATGTTTCAGTAGAATAAAGTGAAACGTGTAACAGCAGCAGTGGAGTTTTATTACAACAACATGCTGAGACTTTGTGTTTGTCTCTGAACAAACCACCAAACTGGCTGATTATTCCAAAGCTTTAAAGAATATGAATCATTAATAAAGGCTTAAATGATTCACACTTTCTGATGAGTCATCGGCTCTGCAGTTATATTTAATAAGGCATTCATGAAAATAAGTTATAAATGTTAATAAATTGTTAATAAATGTATTTTCTTTCTTCCTGTATGTGCGAGAGCAGCAGGAATTTCATCGTGTGACATTCTGCAGTGAAAATCAAACTTGATTATCTGAGTTCTCAGTTATATGGAGGCTGTTTGCATCTGCTGGCTGCATGTTAGACATTCATATGAATTTAGAGTAAATTATCTTGTGCACACAATAATATAATAAATATAATAAAAATAATATTAAATAGTAACTTGTTTGCACAAGATAAAGAATCACCTTTCAGGACTTTAGGGGCTCCGTAGGAAACACAGCTTTTCAGTATAAATATAATCTGTTGTTCTTTGCATAGTAATAATACTAATTTGCTGTAATACTAATTGTAAGACAGAAGCACAGTTGTTGTATTTTTAATACTATTAACAATGAACTGTTGCACAAGTTCAGACTAAAGTCTTTCTAATAATTTAATAAACAAATGATTAAACACATTAAACACTTGCAGAGTCTCTCCGAGTGGAAATGAAGGACAAAGTATTTATGTGTTAGTAGTTAGAAGTAATAAATATATAAAAACAGTGAATCAACAGTTCATTGTTAATGTCTTTTAACAGTCAGTATTAAAACGTGGCACCACAACAACTACAATAACAGGCTCCATGTCTCTGGTCTCAGTTTAACAAACAATTAACATTGAGTTGGTAAAAAGATGAATAAAGCAGGTGGAGGCTGCAGACCTGGAAAGATGCTGGGAGAGCTGGAGACCTGGAAAGATGCTGGGAGAGCTGGAGACCTGGAAAGATGCTGGGAGAGCTGGAGACCTGGAAAGATGCTGGGAGAGCTGGAGAGGGTCTGGTCAGCAGGCTGGTTGTTGGTTGATGTGATCGAGGTCAACGAAGTCAACCTGGAGGCTGTTTCTCAGAGGAGGAGAGGGTCACTTTTATTGGAAGCTGACTGGCCACACCACACCTCCATTAATTTGTTTTTTTTAGGTAGGCTGAGCTGGCACACCTGCTGGCGGGAGGGGTGGGTGGGTGGGGGGGGGGTGGACTCTGGTCTACATGAACCAGCAGCTCAATAGTTTTTTTTTAACTCTCTGAATCCAAGAAAATATTCTGGATTCACTAAGGTCATACTTCCTGTTTTAGTTATTTAGAAAATGTCCTGATGTGGTTCATAAATAATGGATGGCTGATGTCAGTCAACCTGTTTTAAAGCAGATGACGGAGAGTGCAGCCAGTTTGTGATAAAAGTATCTAAAAAGTGTGTTTGTAAGTTCCTGCAGTTTAATGACAACCTCAGCTGCTGAACAGTTCATGCATCCTGTAA
The DNA here is from genome assembly GCF_963924715.1 of Thunnus thynnus. Taxonomy (NCBI): domain Eukaryota; kingdom Metazoa; phylum Chordata; class Actinopteri; order Scombriformes; family Scombridae; genus Thunnus; species Thunnus thynnus. The sequence continues at coordinate 875,916 of NC_089533.1, read as the reverse complement.
ACAGCTAATCATCCTCAGAGCCGATCTATCATCTGCACAAACTCATCCTCATAATATTCAGAGCTACAGTCTGACGTGAAAAAATATGTAGTTATTTTTGAAATAAAAATTATTTTTAATCCTGAATTTATTCTTTTTTTTAAATCTTTTTTTCTGATGTGAGAGTCACCACACTGATGAAATTAATAAAATAAAATTAATTTTATGTAATAATAATGATAATGATTACATAAAACACAGTCATTGTGTTTCTTTTTCCTAATGACAGATAGTTGACTTCATGAACAAAAATAATAAATGTTAGTGTTGACTTTTGACTTTCACGTGTTTCACTGTTCGTTGACACTGGATGTAAAGTACTGGAGGCCACATCCACCCCCAACTCCCCTGTCTCACCTGATCACCAGTATTTTATCAAACCACCTGTTCAGCAAGTATTAACATGCAGAGAGCAATATTTTCAACTGCTTTGCCTGCAGTGTCACATTCACCGTCGCTATGTTTTACACAACCATAGTGCGCTGGTTAAGGTACCACAACACATATCTCACATACACTGAGAATAAACACTCATGTCATTTCTATCACCATGAAATCGGGACATTAATGGGAGAAAAGGATAAATAAAGGCAGAGAAAATCCAGCGTGTTGGCAGGTATGAGCAGGGCAGATAGTCTGAGGAGGAAAAGCTGATAACATCCTGTGTGTAAACTCAGTTTGAATCCCTGAACAAAAAGGGAGTTTTATGGAAGATCCTTTCCTCCTCTGCACCAACATCCCAGAGACTGATAATTCACTGTAGGTTCATCACAACAAGCTACAACCAACACATTACACACTGACAGATCAGACTGACAGAAATATATGTTATTATAAAAATATGTTATTATAGAAATATATGTTATAGATGCTCGAAGATGTTTTGTTTTGCAGTGTCACACTGAATTGTGGGATAAACTTTATAATGGAAACTTGGAAGATAATAATGGAGAAACCTTTGCTGGCTTACAGCCCTCTCACGTTAGTTTGTTTAGAAACGGCTCCAAAGACTAATAACAGATTTAATAACAGATTATTCTCCAGAGAGCATTTCCTGTGATGCATTCTGGGTTTTTACATGAAGGAGGAGGAGATGATGTTTTAAGGTTTTAAATTGAGCTAATAGAAATTTTTGTGGAAAAAACACAACTTATTTTTCAAAGTATAGTAGTAAGTAGTAAGTAAACTGATCTGATGAATAAACTGAAGAACAGTTTTCAGTCGTCTCTGGCCTTCTTTGTCCTGCAGAGTTGATCTGATCAATAATAAAGAACACTCACAATCGCATTTTATGACACATTTGAATAGGCAGCTGTGACAGTAAGTCCAGGATCAACAATGACTTAACTGACATTTTATGATTTAAGATAAGCTTATCGTGTAGACTGTTAAGTTTTAAAATTTGCTTCCTGAGGTACAGTTCATCAGAACATAAAGTTATATTCAACAGAGCTCCTTGTAATACTACTACTGATTCTCCTTCTCTTACTACAGTTACTAATACTGCTGCTAAGGGTGAGCATTTGAAATAAAAATTTTAAAAAACATATAAAAACCAAAGAAAACTCATAAGAGATGCATTTCAGAAGTTCCTTAAAGAATGGAACAAAGAGTGAGAGAGTGAAAATACATATTTTCATCCAGTTTTCTGTGTAAACATACATGAAATATGATATGGTAATGAAATTACAATTGCAAGAAACTGATAGCACCATCATACTCAGGAATTGTGGGTTACAATAATGAAATAATGTTGTTTGACATTGTGGATTGATGGCAGTAATTTACTGAAGTAGCTCATCATCATCAGAAAGAACCTTTCCTAAATAAAACATGGTAAGTACAATAATTTAAAAAATCTCTGTTCTGAAAAGGAGATAATAGAAATATTATCATTTTTTAAATAACACAGTAAACAGTTGAATGGGAGGAAAAGCTCCCAATAGACAGATGGAGAACAGGCCGACTTCAAACAGGAGACTGCTTCCTGCTATTTATTTTTAGTTATTTTATTTAAACTTTAATCAGGTAGTCTCAATCAGATTGAGATCCTTTTTCTTAATCAGACAACCACACAACCAGCATACAGAAGCAATATAAATAAGGCCAGAAAACCTCAGTCAACAAAGAATCAATAAAAACAGCTAAAAAAGCTATAAAATCCTCAAGTGGAATGAAAGAATCTGGGTTAGGAGAATTAAAAGGTGCACAGTATCTGAAACCATGAGCGATATCTAACGTTAGGTATGGATATGTACTGTAGTTACAACATTTAAATGAGAAAGGCTTTCACTGAACACATTCGTTTATCAAAAGCAAGCATAACAGCTGTATTTCTTCTCTCCACTCATATCATATGTCAGTGTTTTCTGACAGCGCTTGAACACATCAGCAGACCAGATTGAATCAGAAGAAAGAACCAATCAGAGCAGCTGCTGATCCAGAGCAACACACGTCAGTGGGTCAGACTCCAGGGCGTGTCTGAGAGCTTTGCTCCTATTGGTGGAAAGAACAGCAGCAGTTTACATTCAGTCTGTTAGAGCACATTCTGGCTTTCAATGAAACATAAACAGGTTACACATTACACTTCATGAACATAGAAATAACTGAATCACCACTGATAACACACTACAACGAAGGGTAAAATTGGATTACATATCAATTAGCAGTACTTGACAGCCATCTGTAAATTGCATTAAACCAAAGTTTAATTGCTGGGATTTATTATTATGTTAATGTATTTGAATTCACAGTATTATGGCTGAAAACAAGCCACAAATCTTTGGCTACATACCTAATATTAACAGTTACAATTCAGTCCTGTTGCAATACACAGAATGTAACCAGCTTTTATTAACTTGTTTAACAGTTGTAGTTTAAAAGATCAGTTTACCCAAATTATAACACAGTGTATTTACATACTTACTGCTGGTGGTATTTTGACATGTAGATTTTGGTTTTGAGATATACTGTATGTCTCTGAGACTTCTGTTTCCATCTCAATATGATGGAAGTTTAGCTGATGGTGCTCACAGCCACTGGTGTCCCCCGAGGAAAAACAAAATAATGTGAATGTGCCCTCTAAGGTGCCCCCACAGTGTGATAAAATAGTAACTACATAAAGTTTATTTATATGGCACCTTTCACAAACACCAGTCACAAAGTGCTTCACAGTCAAAGATATACACTCAAATGCATAAAAAAAAATAAAATATACAAGGAGAGAACACATAAAATAGACAAATTAAGAGATAGAATAGCACAAACTATCCAAATGCTTGTCTGAACAGATGAGTTTTTAGCTGCTTTTTAAAAGAGTCAACAGTTTCCAAGGCCCTTAAGCTAGTTGGAAGACTGTTCCAAAACTTAGGGGCTGCCGACTGGAAAGCATGATCACCCTCTAAGATGCCCCCACAGTATGATAAAATACCCTCTAAGGTGCCCCAACAGTACGATAAAATACCCTCTAAGGTTCCCCCGACAGTATGATAAAATACCCTCTAAGGTGCCCCCAAGGTACGATAAAATGCCCTCTAAGGTGCCCCCACAGTATGATGAAATGCCCTTTAAGATGCCCCCACAGCATGATAAAGTGCCCTCTAAGGTGCCCCCAAGGTACAATAAAATGCCCTCTAAGGTGCCCCCACAGTATGATAAAGTGCCCTCTAAGGTGCCCCCAAGGTACGATAAAATACACTCTAAGGTGCCCCCACAGAACGATAAAGTTCTTCCTAAAGTGCCCCCACATTACGATAAAATGCCCCCTAAGGTGCCCCCACAGTACAATAAAATGCCCTCTAAGGTCCCCCCACAGTATGATAAAAGTTCTTCCTAAAGTACCCCCACAGTACAATAAACTGCACTCTAAGGTGCCCTCACAGTGTGATATAGTGCCCTCTAATGTACCCCCACAATGTGGTAAAATACCCTCTAAAGTGCCCCCACAGTACGATAAACTGCACTCTAAGGTGCCCTCACAGTGTGATATAGTGCTCTCTACGGTGCCCCCACAGTATGATAAAGTGCCCTCTAATGTACCCCCACAATGTGGTAAAATACCCTCTAAAATGCCCCCACAGTACAATAAAATACCCTCTAAAGTGCCCTCACAGTGTGATAAAGTGCCCTCTAAGGTGCCCCCACAGTATGATAAAGTGCCCTCTAATGTACCCCCACAATGTGGTAAATACCCTCTAAGATGCCCCCACAGTACAATAAAATACCCTCTAAGGTGCCCTCACAGTGTGATAAAGTGCCCTCTAAGGTGCCCCCACAGTACGATAAAGTTCTTCCTAAAGTGCCCCCACAGTACAATAAAATACCCTCTAAGGTGCCCCCACGGTACAATAAAATGCCCTCTAAGGTGCCCCCACAGTATGATAAAATGCCCTCAAGGTGCCCCCGCAGTGTGATAAAATACCCTCTAAGGTGCCCCCACAGTACAATAAAATGCCCTCTGAGGTGCCCCCACAGTATGATAAAGTGCCCTCTAATGTACCCCCACAATGTGGTAAATACCCTCTAAGATGCCCCCACAGTACAATAAAATACCCTCTAAGGTGCCCTCACAGTGTGATAAAGTGCCCTCTAAGGTGCCCCCACAGTACGATAAAGTTCTTCCTAAAGTGCCCCCACAGTACAATAAAATACCCTCTAAGGTGCCCCCACGGTACAATAAAATGCCCTCTAAGGTGCCCCCACAGTATGATAAAATGCCCTCAAGGTGCCCCCGCAGTGTGATAAAATACCCTCTAAGGTGCCCCCACAGTACAATAAAATGCCCTCTGAGGTGCCCCCACAGTATGATAAAGTGCCCTCTAATGTACCCCCACAATGTGGTAAATACCCTCTAAGATGCCCCCACAGTACAATAAAATACCCTCTAAGGTGCCCTCACAGTGTGATAAAGTGCCCTCTAAGGTGCCCCCACAGTACGATAAAGTTCTTCCTAAAGTGCCCCCACAGTACAATAAAATACCCTCTAAGGTGCCCCCACGGTACAATAAAATGCCCTCTAAGGTGCCCCCACAGTATGATAAAATGCCCTCAAGGTGCCCCCGCAGTGTGATAAAATACCCTCTAAGGTGCCCCCACAGTACAATAAAATGCCCTCTGAGGTGCCCCCACAGTATAATAAAGTGCCCTCTAATGTGCCCCCATAATGTGGTAAAATACCCTCTAAGATGCCCCCACATTACGATAAAATGCCCCCTAAGGTGCAATAAAATGCCCTCTAAGGTGCCTCCAGAGTGTGATAAAATGCCCTCTAAGGTGCCTCCAGAGTGTGATAAAATGCCCTCTAAGGTGCAGGGGCATCTTAGATAAATTGCCCCCTAAAATGCTCCTATAAAGGAGAAGAAAACAAAGTTCTGTAATCACTCTCTAGTTATCAGTAAATGGATGAAATGCCCTATAGAACTTCTATATATGACAATCTGGAATGAAGTGTCCTCATGGTGACCTTTTAGTGGAAGAAAATGTGATAGTGCCTGTAAAGAACCCCAAATACGAGAAACTATGATGTGCCCCTTAAATGAAGAGGATGTACTGTAGTCAATTTAGGGTTCCCTAAGTCTACCATACTGAAGTGCACACTTGGGTGCCCTTTTAATGAAAAAGGTGCCCTATAGGGTGCACTGTATGGGAGAAAAACATTGTGAAGTTTGCTCTCATTGAATGTATCAGCTGCCCTTTATATGTTCACCCCTGAGACAGCCTGAGTCCATCACTGTTCACAACAACAGCAACATCTCTGTCCATCAGTCATAGGGACTATTTCTTTGGTAGAAAGTAGTTCAAATGAAAAGTAAGGTTCATCTGGAGTAACTGTGTCTCAAAACCTTTGCAAATACGTGCATATGCATCGCTGTGTACTATTAGAGGAAAGTAAGAAGAGAAAGCAAAGTGAATTTAACCTAACTTGTTTCTCTAAAACAGCAATGAAGAAGACAGAAATATATCATTAAACATTTTGTTCTCTTGTGTCTCCTGATACGTGCCCGCTCTTCTTCTCTCTGCAAACACATCCATCTCCCTCTTTGCCCATCTATGGAAATCACAAAACGTCTTAACAGGCCAATTATTCAAACTGCAGCAGGTGGAGCGTCCCAGTAGCTGAATGGTTACTGTTCATGTTACATGACCGCAATGTCTCTGGTTTGATTCCAGCCAGGTATCTTTGTTGCATGTCATTCCCAGTTCTCTTAACACCAGACCAGTAATAACACCTCATACCATTTTCCTCGTTAATTTGGCCTCCTTTGTTCTTCAGAGAAACTACTTCTTTTTTAACGACATACGATACCTCCAGACCTCTGGAACTGCAATGGGCACTAAAATGGCAACTAGTTTTGCCTGTTTTTTTGTTGCTCACCTGGAAGAACAAATGCTGTATAAACCTCAAAAAACCTCCTTCCCTTTTATTCTTTCTTGAAAACCTTATATTGATGATGTGTTTTACTTTGGAAAGGACCAATCCCCAAAAACCTTAAGTCTTTTAATCATCCTACCAATGGAAAGACCATTAACATTAAGGACTTTATTACCTGTAAAACAAAAAGTGTTGTCTGCATGATACAGTGTTCATGTGGTCAAATATATAAAGGTGAGACTTTCACTGAACGTATGAGCTCCATTAAGAGAAATGATGTCACCAATCCCGTTATAAGACATTTCAATGAAAAGCAACTTCACATTTCATCTCTATTTTTTATAGGTCTAGAAGTGATTAAGTCCAGCAGCCAAAGAGAGAAGCATTTTGGATTTTCTATTCCCAAAGTTTATCTCCAGGAGTCATGAATGAGGATTTATCAGTTAATGAGTTTCTATAGTTAAATATCTCTCATTTACGTGGTTTTATAGTGGTTTTTATGATGTATTATTTTATATTGTTTTATGACATATTTTTTAGTTCTTCCAACTCTTTCTATACACAGCACTTTATAAAGTTATTTATTTATATTATTATTATCTTTAATTAAAGTGCTTTTAAAGTATGCCATATCAAATTGGCACATTTTAGATTAAGGCCTTTTCTGTATGAACTCAAGTAGCGGCCCTCTAACGCCTGAACCTCAGCAGTGTGTCGCAGCTCTATCTTTCTACATGGAGTTTGATAATGGCCATCAATAATAGCATGTTTCATGTTATTTAATTATACATTTCATATATATTTACTTTAGTCAGAAAAAGATTAAGAAGCGTGTGCTCGATTGTTAAAAATGAATAAATAATATGTGAGGTGAAAGCGGCTTCCTTTCTGACGTGCATGGTGAGGTCTGGTTGGAGATACTTCTGTGTCAGACACATACACTCCTCACACAGGACGGGTTTTTATTGATTATATTAATCATTCCGCCAGTTAAACCCTGCTGTCACCGCTCCAAGTGAAGAAAATCCCTCCAGACGACACCAAGTTCCTCAAACGAGCCAAACACACTCCGACAAACAAACCTTCAAACTGACAGGAGGGAAACGGACAACAAATAAGGAAAATAACACCAAATCTCTGCCTGGAAGCAGGTGAGACAACAAGCAGGAGCCCCGGTTTGAACTAATATCACAGACAGCGAGCAGGAGTCGAGGAAAGAAGCTCCGCGTGTCACCGACTCTCCGCGCTGGAGTTCCCCGCCAGAGAGGCTCCCTGCCCCTCCCTCGCGTGAGATGCGGGTTGCGTGGCTGCTCTAAACATGTTAACCAGGCGTTACAGCATTCACTATGGTTTCAATGGTTATGTCTGTAGAATATGTCACAGAAATAAAGTGTCAACACTGCGGGTCAGCCTGTGCGATGCAGCCGGGGCACGGAGCCTCTCTGGCGGGGAACTCCAGCGCGGAGAGTCGGTGACACGCGGAGCTTCTTCCCTCGACTCCTGCTCGCTGCCTGTGATATTAGTTCAAACTAATATAATCAATAAAAACCCGTCCTGTGTGAGGAGTGTATGTGTCTGACACAGAAGTATCTCCAACCAGACCTCACCATGCACGTCACAAAGAGCTCCTTGCACCTCACATGTTTATTTATTTTTAACAATTGAGCACACGCTTCTTAATCTTTTTCTGACTAAACTAAATATAAATTAAATTTATGATTAAATGACATGACACATGTGTCAAAGCCAAACTCCATGTAGAAAGATAAAGCTGCGACACACAGCTGAGGTTCAGGCAGGCTGTGTGTCCCAGTTTATCTGAGGTCAACATGGAACTGAATGAAATGTTTGCTGCTTTATCTCAGTGTTGGTTTACTACATTTATTCAAGTTTGAATTATATTTTAGAAATGTTCTTGTTGATTTTCAGTTCCAGGTTTTAATTGTTTCTTGGTAGGAATGGTAGTTTTAAAAACAGCCAAAGCAGATATTTTGTGTATTTTTACAACAGAAAACACTAATTTATAATTCCAACGTTACGTCATAAATTCTTTTGTGCAAATTTTACACTTAATACTAATACATCCTCATCTATGTTGGCATTTGGGACCCTTTGAAATGATGCCATTTTAACTCTAAACACAATTAAAACATCGAGAGAGAAAATATTTAGACTAAAAAGAAGTTGAAAGATCACCTGACATGTTACGATCAGCAGGTGACTCAGCCTTAAAGGTGAAATGCTGCCTCCCTGTGGCACACAGAGGTCATGGCTTCTTCGACCAAAACAGTCTAACAAAAGAATCAGAGACACAACATTTCACTCATTGATAGAGGCCTGATATTTATAGACAATATTATGATTTTATTGTCTCTGTAAATCAAGTTGCAGATTACTGTTTTCTATTTTTGATGCGTGTGTGCAGATCTTCCTCTCAGGCTGCTGGGAGACTCCAGTCACCCTCCAGCGTGACAAAGCTAGTTTCAGCTGTTTCCTGCTGTTGATTTAGGACATTTTACCAGTTTTTTTATAAAAAGTTATGACACATTTGTAGGAACTGATTATTCAAATGACTATTTGTTGTCTTTCTACATACAGTAACATCCTGAACAGAGCTGCTGGAAGTTTCAGCAGATGACAGAAAGGGGAAATTCTGATAATAGGGATAGCTGGAAAGTAACTAATTACATTCACTCAAGTACTGTACATAAGTACAAGTTTGAGGTACTTGTACTTGACTTAAGTATTTATATTTATTATTCTTGTATTTCGTGTGTTTGTTTCTTTCTTCTTTCTTTATTATTACACCACTTAAACCCTAAATTTGACCCCCTAAACATGCACGCACATCAGGTCTGGTGTTATTATCATTTAATTTTCAATAATTTTAGCTCTTATATGTATAATCAGTAGTGAGGATGACCTATGAGGGGAAGGGAAAAAATGGAGTGAGGGTGACAGTTTAGTGATAAAGTGCTGCAGAAAAATAAAATCAAAACTAAAATTTGTAGCTCTGTACTGCAGTTTTTCCTTTATTAGGGCCCGAGCACCTAGCGGTTCACTCACACTCTCCATTCAAATATATGAGTATCAGTTACTTATTGTCTCTACACACCTGACAGTACACATGTCAATCACACTTTGACCAGGTCATGTGGGTTAAAAGTCTTTACTTTTCTAAAAATAGACTTGATGAAAATTAGGAAATTAATTTGTTTTACACACAAAATCATCAAGAGTTTTCTATTTACTAATTGAAATTCAAGTGAATGGGCCCAAAACTTGCATAACTTTGATGCCACAGGTGTGAGCGAGACAGACATGTCTCACCCTGCAGGAAACTCTCATCCTCACACCGTTGAGATTTGATGTTTCACCATGACAGAGGAAGTTTCTATAACTTTATTGTAAATGCTCCAGTCTGCACCAAACTTTACATGTTTGATAAGAGTCCCGGCCTGAACACGTCTACATGACAATATTCCATCAGTGATGCAAACTGGCTGAATAGCGCCCCCTACGAAATTCCAGCAAAGCAGCCCCAGCAGCAGGCAAAACAGTGGACAAAGGAAGTGATGTTTATCTCCTTCTTGCACTGAAAACAGCCGGGTCTGAAAACATCTACATGCCCGTCACAGAAGCCCTTCGATTGCGCCGCAGCCCGACGTGTGTGGAGGCGCGAGGGCCCGTTCAATTGATTAATGTATTTCTGAACAATTCCAGATATAGTTTTTATGCTAACAGTCTTGGATTAATACATTTTAGTTGGACTTTAACTTTAGTTGTTCAGCTTTTCACTTTTATGCTCCGAGCTGCTGAACAGTCTGATGAGGATCTGAATTATATTTATAAATATAAATAATGTAACCTTCCTCTTTAGCCTGTTTTCTGTTCATTATTTATTTTATTTAATCAGTATTTTTATTACATTCATGTTAAAATGTGTCTTATTCCCTCTTATCCTTTTTTGATTATCTGTTTTATCTAGTTTGTATTTTATTTTAATCAATTTTATTTATTATTGGTTTTATTACATTTTCATAATTTTTATTACAATTTAATCATTTTTTTTGTGTGTTTTACTGTTTTATTATCAGCTTGTCAGTCATCTGTAAAACAGTGGCACTAACCTGCACAACAGGTGTACAAATAAAGTTTGATTCATTTATTGATTGATAAAAGTTACTTGATCAGCTTTAGATTAGAATGATTTATTTAATGTTTTATTCACATTTTATTCTCTCCATCTATTTTATGTGTCATTGTCTTTTATCTGTGTTGTAATTCTATTTTATTTATCCATTGCTTTACATTTTTATCATTTGTATTTCTCATGTGCATTAATCTTAAATTCATCTCCATTTGTTTTACTGTTTATATTTGTTCCGTCTTATTATCAGCTGGTCAGTCGTCTGTAAAACACTTTGAGTTGCACTGAAATGCATAATTACAGTATTCTCCGAAATTATTTTCTAGATGTTTACATAGAATTAAATCTTCATTCAGACAAATTATTAATTAATTATTACTTTTTACTTGTAAAATCACAAGTATTCGTGTAATTTAATTACTTTTTCACTCTACATACATTTATATTCATGTAATATTGATATTTTTCTTGTAATATTGTGACTTTTTAATCATAACATACATTTTTCACGACTTCCATTTCACATAACTTAATTCTCGCACTATTTCTTGTAACATTACAATATTATGACTTATAAAACTGTTTCTTTTATCCGTTTTTATCTCGTTCTTCATTCTATTGCATTGATTAAAACATTAATATTACAGTAATTATGTGCATTTGTCTCATTTTGTTTGTTACACTTATTTATCGGGTTGATAGTTGTCTGTACAGCACCTTGAATCACACTAACCTTAACAAAAGGTGCGAATTAAGTTTAATTAATTCATTGACTGATTGATTGATGAATGCTTAAAACCAAAACTTTAGACAAAATGAACCAAGAATCAAATTCATCCTCTGAAGAACATGAATGTGTTTCAACAATCCGTCCAACAGCTGTTCAGATCAGAAGTCAATGGAAGTGCCTTTAACCTGCATTCTCTCTAATGACCAGCAGGAGGCGACTCCACTGACTGCAAAAATAAGTCTGATTGTATGGAAGTCTATGAGAAAATGACCCTACTGCTCACTGGATTTATTACCTCAGTAAACTGTTTCCTAATGGGTTTATGGTCTCGATCACTAGTTTCAAGTCTTCTTCAACACATCATGATGTTCATTCAGTAAATTATGGTTCCATTTGGAGGAAAATAGATGATAAAGCAGAAAATGCTTTACAGCGTGGCTACGTTGTGATTGACAAGTAGCTACCACAGCGACAACATAGCCATCGTTATTTCAGTGTTTTCAGTTCATTAAAGTTAATTGTAACATTTTTGTCGCCTAAAAAAGTCATGTCCAGTGTTTGGTTGAACTAAAAGACCCTCTAAGGAGTCGGATGTTCAGTTTGTCCAGTAAGTATATTTAATTATTTAAGCCTGTTTTTTGCTAGCAAAAATAAGCATCAGCATTATCATAGTTAACCATAGACTGTAAATGCACCATGCTAACCAAACTAGCGGCTAGCGTTCCACTCTCTTGTCCAAATATGGTCACTTCTGGCTCCAAAAATCCAAGATGGCGATGGTCAAAATGCCAAACTCGAAGCTTCAAAACAGGAGTCCACCAACCAGCGGGTGACATCGTGGTGGCTACGTCAATTATTTTTATACAAAAAGTCGACCTGCTGGTGGCGCTAGATGGGAAGTCAGAGAATCACCAAAGTCAGCAGGATTCATCCTCTGAGGATCATGAATGTCTGAACAAAATTTCATAGAAATCCATCTGATAGTTTTTGAGATATTTCAGTCTGGAATGAAGTTTTGGATCAGTCATAGAGTCTAAAAAAATCTGTATTTTCTGCAGTAAATGTGAAGATGAAGTCAAACAGGAAACAGAGACAGCTCGCTCAGTGATGAAGACATTGATCGTTTATTTTGTTTAGGTTAAGTTGAATCCGTCTGGTTCATCAAAAGACTGAGAGAAGAGAAACAGGAAACGACGGAGTGTTTGTGTCAGAGAGCATGCTGTTAATCTGGGATCAGTCCAGTTTAAACGTTTTACACATGAAGCTACGGACTGAGAATCAGCACTATGATCACTACAGTTATCACTACTGTCCTCCATCACAGCTAATAAGTCACTTTAAACAATTATTAACAGGTTTTTGTTTTAGTCGCAGCTTGTTTTTACAAATCCTGACTGGATTTACAGCAAACAGTTTGTAAGGCAAAGAGACGAGTGACGGAGGAGAGCTGATCAGCTGATCACATGTTAATAATAATAATCACATCATCATATTAATGAGGCGTCTCCACTCAGCAGGAAAATAATCTCACAAACAAAACTGACAAAATCTTTTTTTATCAGTAAAATATTAAAACAGAAAAGTGCTCCTTCACATGATTCAGACAGAAACTCTTCCTACACACACAGATAAAGAAGAAATTATGTAAAAAATGTCTGTTGACGTGGCACTGAGAGAACAAATGTAAAACAACTTCCTGCTATGTAACTTTATCCTCTTTAGACGTATTAAGACATGAAGCCATGTTGAGAGTAATGGGTAAACTGTTCAGTGTTTCCAACAGAATTAGATTGTATTTGTGGTTGTGGGTGGCTGGCGGGGAGAGGGGATGGGGGGGGGGGGGGGGGGTAGTCTGTGCAGGATATCGGTAGACGCTACAATTTACAGATGTCCCCTAAACGCCTCACATGCAGGATATCAGTAGACGCTAGCACGTAACTCAGACAGGCTTTCTAATGACAGATTTACATAAACTGAAACTGAGGGATTTAATCTAACTGGGCAGGTTTTAATCTAACTGGGCAGGTCTTAATCTAACTGGGCAGGTTTTAATCTAACTGGGCAGGTTTTAATCTAACTGGACAGGTTTTAATCTAACTGGGCAGGTTTTAATCTAACTGGACAGGTTTTAATCTAACTGGGCAGGTCTTAATCTAACTGGGCAGGTCTTAATCTAACTGGGCAGGTCTTAATCTAACTGGGCAGGTCTTAATCTAACTGGGCAGGGCGTCCATGTAGCGCCTCTATATGGGAAACATTGCTGTTAACAGGAAAAAAGATCTGAGGTTTTGAGAATTACGTCGTAAATTTGAAGAGTTAAACTTGTAATTTCACAAGTACAAATCATAATATCACAAGAACAAGAGCTCGATATTAGAGGATTAGCTGTATTAAAAGACGTGAGAATAAAGTTTATATTTATGTGGGTCACAAGATTACATGATTAAAAAAAAGTTTTTATATGAAAACGTCAGTATTTCAATAAACATTTATATTTCAAGTTTTTTCTTTATACTCAAAAATTATGATTTTTTAAATTGTGAAACTGCATATATTTTCAAAATTTTATGACTTTTAAGAAATTATATTATGACTTTTTCATTGCGCTGTTTCCTGTAATATTGTGACCTTTTAAAGTTTAGTCATTACATTACAAATTTCTCTTTAACATTTTTACTGATGAAATTACGACTTTATTCTGAAAAACTGACCTTTTACTTGTAAAGTTGTGACTATTTACATAATTTTATGACTTTCATTCATCCAGTTATTCTTTGAATAGTCTCGTCATATTGTGACTTTATTATAACTTTGACAATCTAATATTATGCATTTCTTGTTTATGTCTATTCTTGTAATATTGTGACTTATTTAATAGTTAATACAATTTTCTCATATTACTTTTTTCCTCTTTAACGTTTCAACTTGACTTGACTTAATCTCATAATTTTATTTTAAACTTGTAAAACTACAACCAATCCTGCAGTTTTATGTCTTTTTCACACATTACCACTTTATTCTCATACTTCCATGACTTCTTCTTGTAACATTACAATATTACAACCTTCTCTTTATAAAATTATGACTATGCTTGTAATATTGTGATTTTTCTTGTAATAATATAACTCTCATCATAATACAACTTTTTCTCATAAAGTTACAATTCTTCTCATAATATCATAACTTTACAACTTCATTCTCACAATATTATACTTGCAAAATTACAACTTAGTTCCTGTGATATTTTGATTTTTTACTGGTAAAATTACAAGTATTCTGGTAATATTACTACTTTATTTCAATATTTAATAAACTATTAAATCTGTAAACGTCATCTAGCATTACTAATAATATTAATCTGATGGTATTATGAGTAAAAGCTGTAATGATGCAAGAAAATGTTAAAATGTTTTACCTCTAAAATTAAAACCTTTTTCTTGTAATATTCCAACTTTATCTCATAACATTTCAACTTTTCACTTATAAACTACAAATATTCTCATAATATTGTGACTTTTCTGGAATTCCTCACATAACTGTTTATTTTCATCATTTTAAATGAACGTGTTGTAATAGTTCAATAAAAGTTATTAATATACTTCTACAATTATGAACATATTGTAATATTATGACTTTCAATCTTACAATATTGTTTTTCTCACAATATTTTGATGTATTTTCATAATTTTGTGAATTATAAATATGTGTGTGTGTGTTTATATGTGTGTGTTTGTGTGTGTTTATATGTGTGTGTGTGTGTGTATGTGTGTGTGTGTGTGTATATGTGTGTGTGTATGTGTGTGTATGTATGTGTGTGTTTATATGTGTGTGTTTGTGTGTGTTTATATGTGTGTGTGTGTGTGTATATGTGTGTGTGTTTATATGTGTGTGTGTGTGTATGTGTGTGTGTTTATATGTGTATGTGTGTGTGTGTGTATGTGTGTGTGTGTGTTTATATGTGTGTGTGTATGTGTGTGTGTTTATATGTGTGTGTGTGTTTGTGTGTGTGTATGTGTGTGTGTTTATATGTGTGTGTGTGTGTATGTTTATATGTGTGTGTGTGTGTGTATGTGTGTGTGTTTATATATGTGTGTGTGTATGTGTGTGTGTGTGTGTGTGTGTGTGTTTATATGTGTGTGTGTGTATGTGTGTGTGTTTGTGTGTGTTTGTGTATATGTGTGTGTTTGTGTGTGTGTGTGTGTGTATGTGTGTGTGTTTGTGTGTGTGTGTGTGTGTATATGTGTGTGTGTGTGTGTGTTTGTGTGTGTATATGTGTGTGTGTGTGTGTTTGTGTATATGTGTGTGTTTATATATGTGTGTGTGTGTGTGTATTATTTTCATAATTTTGTGAATTGTTCTTATAATATTACAGTTTTATTGTCATATTATGATCTTGTACTTGACAACTTTGTTCTTACACATTTTGATATTTTTCTCAACATATTTAGACTTAATTCTCAAGATCTCAGATGTTTTTAGTCTAAACACTGTCGACAGATTAAACAGGAAGATGTTGACGTAAATAAAAACATCCCCCCCACTTTGAATGATGGGTAATTATTGAACACTGTGTGTAGGAACCTGAAGCGTCGCCGTCATGCTGCTGAAACACACAACGTTGAAAGAAAAGACGACATGCAACAAGTTCAGTTTGTAGTTAAGAGGAGAAGGAAGGATATAAGAGGAGAGGAGTCCTCGCTGCAGGCTCAGCGGAGGACTTCCTGTTTCACTGCGATTGTCTGTCCCTTCACAACCCCCCCCCCCTGTTCCACCACATGGTACAACCCGCCGGCAGCCGGCAGCAGGAGGACGAGTCAGGTGAGTTGTTCAGGTGAGCTTCTCTGGTTCAGTTCTGCCCGTGTTGGCACTTGAAGACTCGACCTCCTCAAAAAACTAATTTCTGTCCATGTTGGAGGTCGAATCAGGTCACGTCCTGCAAAAACAACAAAAAAAAAACAAAACGTGC
This sequence comes from Thunnus thynnus, assembly GCF_963924715.1. NCBI lineage: Eukaryota > Metazoa > Chordata > Actinopteri > Scombriformes > Scombridae > Thunnus > Thunnus thynnus. Next base: position 859,661 of record NC_089533.1, on the reverse strand, counting down.
ATCACATCATCGCTACGTTAAAGGTCAGTCCCACCTGTCCGTCTCCAGGTGTATTTACAGGTGCTGTAACGAGAAACTAAACATCATCCGTCCGTCAGTCTGAGTGCAGACTGGAAATCCTTCACGTTGTTTTACTATTGATCTGGACCCTCAGATCCAGATCCAGATCCAGATCCAGATCCAGCCCGCTGAAGGATCTAATGATGTGTCTCGAGTCTCTGAGATCGTAGAGTTTGTCTTCATAGTTTATGAGGACGTCTGAATTATGAACATTAAAGGAACAGTTCAACATTTTGGTAAAAATGTTTATTACTGAGTGAGATGAGAAGACTGACATCAGCAGTGGGTTAGCTTAGCTTAGCTTAGCATAAAGACTGGAGGCAAGGGGAAACAGCTAGCCTAGCTCTGTACAAACAAAGCAGAATATCTCCATATATTAATGTGTGGAGTAAATTTTGATCAAAGATATCACTGCTAATGCTAAACACACTGCATTTACTGTAGCTGCTTCACAATATGAGCCTCAAAGATCAGTTTGCATCAGCAGGAAGTGAACACAGCTCTAACACGGCTGAAAGAGATCAATGAACAGTAAAATAAAGACATCTGAGAGCTGCAAATATCCAATATTTTCATTATTGATTAATCTCAAATGTCTGTTGTTTTGTCCACAACTCAAAGATCTTCAGTTTACTGTCAGAGAGACTAAAGAAACCAGAAAATATTCACATTTAAGAAGCTGGAATCAGAGAATTTTAGTTTTTTCTGGACTAAAAACAATTCATAGTTGGCGATTAATCCTGTCAATCGTGTAATCGATCAGCTGACTAATCGTTGCAGCTCTACGTCAGAGTGAAACTAACCTTTAAACCACAGATATTCAGTTAGAAGACACACCAGTCCTGGTGCTGCAGGAACTATTTCTTAACAAACAACCGTGTATCCATTCGCCTAGTACGTCGGTGCAGAGTCCCTGCTTGTTGCCTAGCAACCTCACGGTGACGACACAAGAGTGATGTCCACCTTCTCATCTCGCTCTCAGAAACAAACAGAAGAACTATTATTTCTCCCCAACATGTCAAACGATTAATGCTCATAATACAACACACGACTTCATTTAATGGTAATCACTTCCACGAAACCTCCACACTCTTCTTCTTCTACTTCTTCTTCTTCTTCTTCATGTGTCCGGTTCCGTCTTCAGACCTCCACATGTGGAGCTGCTCATTGTTCTTGCAAACAAAAGTGCAAAAATAAACACTACAGGGTCATGCAGCCTGCAGAGCAGAGAGGAGGAAGCCGTCAGATCTTCCTCCTCCTTCACGGACGATCGGCCGGTCTGTCACATGATCAGAGCAATCCTCAGCCAATCAACTGTGAGCGTCGATGAGGATGAAGATGGAGGATGACAAGACTGGACGCTGCAGGTGTGACATCATTGAACAGGATGGTGTGTGTGTGTGTGTGTGTGTGTGTGTGTGTGTGTGTGTGTGTGTGTGTGTGTGTGTGTGGTCCAGCTGTGATGTCATGATGTTTTCATGCTTCACCTCCCAACCGGAGGCAGCGGAGGAGCTCCTCTCATCACTGCAACAAACAAACAAACAAACACAAGTTTCAGATCCTTTACTGCAGTAAAACAATATAAAAATACTCCATTACAAGTATCAGTAATGTAAAATGTAGT
>NC_089533.1:755477-852977 GCF_963924715.1 Thunnus thynnus | reverse complement strand
GAGATCGGGTTACCATGGCAACACTTGTAAATGAGATTAAGAGAAGTGAAGCGGGATGAAATGAAATGAAGTGGCATTAAATGAAACTGGATGAGGTGAAATTAAGTGTGATTACATGAAGTGGGATTAAGTGAAATTTAATGAAGTGGGATGACATTATAGGAAGTGGAATTAAGTGAAGTGGGATGAGGTGAGATGAAATGTCATTACATGAAGTGGGATTAAGAGAAACTGAATGAGATGAAATGAAGTGGGATTAAGTGAAGTGGGATGAGGTGAGATGAAGTGTGATTACATGAAGTGGGATTAAGTGGAATTTAATGAAGTGGGATGACATTTAATGAAGTGGGATTGAGTGAAACTGATTGAGATGAAATGAAGTGGGATTAAATGAAGTGCGATGAGGTGAAATGAAGTGTGATTACATGAAGTGGGATTAAGTGGAATTTAATGAAGTGGGATTAAGTGGAATTAAATGAAGTGGGATGACATTAAATTAAGTGAGATTAAGTGAAACTGATTGAGATGAAATGAAGTGGGATTAAATGAAGTGGGATGACAGTAAATTAAGAGGAATTAAGTGAAATGGGATGAGGTGAAATGAAGTGGGATTCAATGAAGGCAGATGACAGTAAATTAAGAGGAATTAAGTGAAGTGGGATGAGGTGAAATGAAGTGGGATTAAGTGGAATTAAATGAAGTGGGATTCAATGAAGGCGGATGAAGTGAAGTGGGATCAAGTGAAACTGGAGGAGGTGAAATGAAATGGGATTAAACGAAGTGGTTTAAGTGAAGTGGGATGCCATTAAATGAAGTGAGATTAAATGACGTGGGATTAAGTGAAGATGGATGACATCAAATTAAATGGGATGAGGTGAAACTAAATGGGATTAAATGAGGTGGGATTACATGGGATGAAGTGAGACAGTAAAATTGTTTTACGCTCCCACGCAGCTCCGATGAGATCATCGACGGCACAACGTGATTGGCAGACAAACAATCGAAAACACATTAAAATTAATGACATCACAGGCCGGTGACGGCTGCACAGTGACAGGAAGTACAACACAGATCAATAATTCTGACTGCAGAAATCCAATAAAACTATCTGTGGTTTATTTCTCCAAATAAATCTAAAGGACTTTTGATCAATAAATCAAAATGTGATCAATCAAAATAATCTGTTTATCCCACCTGCCATGTCTGAATTTCATTTTATGGATAATTCTAATTATTGTTAAGAATGACCGATGAAAGACCTTCACAGTGGGGGTCTGAGGCCGTGAGGCGTCAGATCTCTGATATGTGGGGGTCTGAGGTTGTGAGGCCTTGGATCTCTGATATGTGGGGGTCTGAGGCCGTGAGGTGCTGGATCTCTGATATGTGAGGGTTTGAGGCCGTGAGGCGTCGGATCTCTGATATGTGGGGGTCTGAGGCCGTGAGGCGTTGGATCTCTGATATGTGAGGGTCTGAGGCCGTGAGGCGTTGGATCTCTGATATGTGAGGGTCTGAGGCCGTGAGGTGCTGGATCTCTGATATGTGGGGGTCTGAGGCCGTGAGGTGCTGGATCTCTGATATGTGAGGGTCTGAAGTTGTGAGGCGTCAGATCTCTGATATGTGAGGGTCTGAGGCCGTGAGGTGCTGGATCTCTGATATGTGGGGGTCTGAGGCCGTGAGGTGCTGGATCTCTGATATGTGAGGGTCTGAAGTTGTGACGCGTCAGATCTCTGATATGTGAGGGTCTGAGGCCGTGACGCGTCAGATCTCTGATATTAACTTGATGAGTAAAATTTTATTAACAAAACAACTAAATAAAACCTGAATTGTAATAAACCAGAATGATTTTTCAGCGCTGCGCAGCCGTCACACAGCTACAAACTCTCCACGTGTTCTGATCAAAGATGTCTGCCACCCAGTCAGGTGTCACTCTCACTCCACTGCAGGTAAACAGGAAGCTTCCTGTCAGCCGGCAGGTGAACCAAGGAGCCTTAAATCTGCTGAGCAGTTAGCTTAGCAGGGCCAGGTGATTGTGTCTTTATGAGGACAATTCATACACAGTTCAGACGAGCTAACACAGCCTTGTTTCATTCCAAACTGCTGCACAGCCTGTCAGTAAACATCCCCAGCTTCTGGATCCAAACCAACAATTAACTGATCTTCTCAAAGCCTGATATATCTTATTCCTCCGTTGTTTTCAGTCTCTGGAGAGTAGTTCTGTGTAAGGCACACGCCATTGAGCAGGAATGTGGTTCTGTTTATAGTAAACAATCGCTATTTTTTCACGCTCATCTTATCGATCAGACTCTGACCCGGACATTGTAAATTTCAGTACAAAATCCAAGCTAATGAAGCTGTCCTTACACAGAACCACTCCCTTGAGACAGAAAACGTGATGCTGTTATTAGTCTTTGGAGCCGTTTCTGAACAAACTAACGTGACCAAACTCTTGATGATGAGGGAACATGTCACCCAGTGCAGCGGTGTGACTCACTGACGTGTTTTTAATAGTTTTTGGACAACAATGGAGGAATAAGATATATCAGGCTATGATACACACACAATACTTGTTAGTAGATCAGTTCATTGTTGGTTTGGATCCAAACATGAAGAAAAATATAAAAAAATCATCAGACTGATCGTTTAAACACTGGATTTTATTTATGGAGTCTCTGTTTGAGTGTTTTCCCACATTACAGATGAGTTTGGAATGAAACTTGGGAAAAAAACTGAACGGCAGACATCATTATTTCCAACAGTGAGCAGCTCTGCAGGACACTCCAGGATCTGTTCTCACCAGCCGCTTCATCACCTGTCCATCACCTGTCCATCACCTGTCCACCACCTGTCCCTCACCTGTCCATCACCTGTCCATCACCTGTCCATCACCTGTCCACCACCTGTCCATCATCTTAGTGGACAGCAGTTTAATGCTGTGATTTAATCTTTACAGCAGTAAAATAACAGGAAAGCTCGCTAAAATGTTCAAACCTTTTTCTGGTGCAAACCACAGCGAGCTCCGATTCAGACGAGATCATCAGAAGCAGAAATATAAAGAGAGTTAATTAACCTTCAAGACACAGATAATACTGACATAAACAGACGTGGATGGACGGTAAAAAGTGGAAACAAAGAACAAAGAGTGAAGTCAGTATCTGTGCTGAGGTGTGTTCCTTTTGAATCATGTGATCATGTGTTTGTGAGATGTTTGCCGTCACCACAGCTACACGTACCGCAGCCGTGTGTTGGTATATAAACATACAGCTCAGAGACTTCTGTAGTTCAGAACCACTGAGAGTTTATGATACAAGAGAACCAACAACATGCTGTCAGACATGTGTACTTCAGTCTGGACGGTTTGTCCTTCTTCCTTTTCGTTTGTGCAGATCTGAACTCAGCAAACAGGCCTTTAGTGGAAGTGGTCTACAGGGCTCCCGTAGCCAGGAGCGCTTTGCATGCTGGGATGTTGATGTTGCTAGCAGCTAATTGGAGAACGAATCTAGGTCTGACATGGACTAACAACCAAGTACGTTGTTTTCTTGATATCTGGGCAGATATTAGAGCTGCAACGATTAAACTATTTGGATAATTCATTTGTTTTTAGTCACTTTTTAAGAAAAAAAATACTAAAATTGTCTGATTCCCGCTTCTTAAATGTGAATATTATCTGTTTTCTTTTAGAGTCGCAACTAACAAATATTTTTATTATTGATTAATTATTTTTTCTATGTTAATCGATTAGTTGTTTGGTCCATAAAACGTCAGAAAATGGTGAAAAATGTGGTTTCCCAAAGTCCAAACTGACGTCTTGTTTTTGTCCACAACTGAAAGATATTCAGTTTACTGTCATCGAGACTAAAGAAACCAGAAAATATTCACATTTAAAAAGCTGGAATCAGAGAATATTTGCATTTTTTCTTATTGACAAATCGATTAATCGACTGATTACTGAACTACTACTACTGGACCTTCCTAGACTGAGCTCTGGTTTCTTTAGTCTCTATGACAGTAAACTGAATATTTTTGGGTTGTGGACAAAAAGACAGTTGAAGACGTCATCTTGGAAAACACTGAACCACATTTTTTTACCATTTCATATATATATATGTATATAATCAGCCACCTTCACTAAATGTTTCTGTAAAAAAAAGATGATTTCTATTTTTAAAATCACTTTTGTGCCTTATTACAGCCTTATTATAGCCTTATTACAGCTTTATTACAGACTTATTATAGCCTTATTACAGCCTTATTAAAGCTTTATTACAGCCTTATTACAGACTTATTACAGCCTTATTACAGCCTTATTAAAGCTTTATTACAGCCTTATTACAGACTTATTACAGCCTTATTACAGCCTTATTAAAGCTTTATTACAGCCTTATTACAGCCTTATTACAGCCTTATTAAAGCCTTATTACAGCCTTATTAAAACCTTATTAAAGCCTTATTACAGCCTTATTAAAGCTTTATTACAGCCTTATTACAGCCTTATTACAGCCTTATTACAGCCTTATTAAAGCCTTATTACAGCTTTATTACAGCCTTATTACAGCCTTATTACAGCCTTATTAAAGCTTTATTACAGCCTTATTACAGCCTTATTAAAGCCTTATTACAGCTTTATTACAGCCTTATTAAAGCCTTATTACAGCCTTATTAAAGCTTTATTACAGCCTTATTAAAGCCTTATTACAGCCTTATTACAGCCTTATTACAGCCTTATTACAGCCTTATTAAAGCCTTATTACAGCCTTATCACAGCCTTATTAAAGCCTTATTACAGCCTTATTAAAGCCTTATTACAGCCTTATTACAGCCTTATTACAGCCTTATTAAAGCTTTATTACAGCCTTATTACAGCCTTATTAAAGCCTTATTACAGCCTTATTAAAGCTTTATTACAGCCTTATTACAGCCTTATTAAAGCCTTATTACAGCCTTATTATAGCCTTATTATAGCCTTATTACAGCCTTATTACAGCCTTATTACAGCCTTATTAAAGCCTTATTACAGCCTTATTAAAGCTTTATTACAGCCTTATTACAGCCTTATTACAGCCTTATTAAAGCCTTATTATAGCCTTATTATAGCCTTATTACAGCCTTATTACAGCCTTATTAAAGCCTTATTAAAGCCTTATTAAAGCCTTATTACAGCCTTATTATAGCCTTATTACAGCCTTATTACAGCCTTATTACAGCCTTATTAAAGCCTTATTAAAGCCTTATTAAAGCCTTATTACAGCCTTATTACAGCCTTATTACAGCCTTATTACAGCATTATTAAAGCCTTATTACAGCCTTATTAAAGCCTTATTATAGCCTTATTAAAGCTTTATTACAGCCTTATTACAGCCTTATTACAGCATTATTAAAGCCTTATTACAGCTTTATTAAAGCCTTATTAAAGCCTTATTACAGCCTTATTACAGCTTTATTACAGCCTTATTAAAGCCTTATTACAGCCTTATTACAGCCTTATTACAGCTTTATTACAGCTTTATTACAGCCTTATTAAAGCCTTATTAAAGCCTCATTATGGCCTTATTAAAGCCTTATTTAAGCCTTATTACAGCCTTATTACAGCCTCATTAAAGCCTCGTTATAGCCTTGTTATAGCCTTATTATAGTCTTATTAAAGCCTCATTAAAGCCTCATTACAGCCTCATTAAAGCCTCATTACAGCCTCATTAAAGCCTCATTACAGCCTCATTACAGCCTCATTAAAGCCTCATTAAAGCCTCATTAAAGCCTCATTATAGCCTCATTATAGCCTTATTAAAGCCTTGTTACAGCCTTATTAAAGCCTTATTACAGCCTTATTACAGCCTCATTAAAGCCTCGTTATAGCCTTGTTATAGTCTTATTATAGTCTTATTAAAGCCTCATTAAAGCCTCATTAAAGCCTCATTAAAGCCTCATTATCGCCTCCCCTCTGGACAGGAAACATGCGGCTGGCTGAGACTCCTGACCCTCGGGCCTCCTGCAGGCAGCCCAGCAGCTTCTATCAGAGAAGGTTGGAGGTGTGTTCTTACTCTCGCTCTTATCTCCGGCCGCCTTCTTCTGCTCGTCGGACGGCGCCGCCTGCTGCTGAGGCTGGCTCTGCTGCTGGTGTAGGTATTGGTATAAGCGAATGTATGGGTGGTCTGTGGGTGTTTGGCTCTTTGGTGTTTGGCTCTTACTGTCGAGCATCGGCGCGCTGCGGTCGTTCACCACCGACACCTTCTTCAGCTGCGTGCCTTTACAGATATCGGACAGCAGGGCGCCACGACCTTTGACCTCCTCTCTGCTCAGCTTCGGAGGGGTGGTGTTGGCCTGAGGGGGAGGTGAAGGTGGAGGTAAACTTGTGTCCAGCTGTAAACCACTGAAGAAGATCATCAAACATACATACAGTCCAACAGCGAAACAACAACAGTTCTCTAGTACGAGGAACAGGAAGTCAGTTCCTCTACCTGCGTTTCCACCGGAGGAACCAGGGTCTAAAAGAAGCTCCACCCCCCAGAGAGTCCCTACTGGGAGGGGTTTACTTCCCAACAGTACAGGAACTTTGTCACTGATTGGTCAAATACAGACGCCGCGGCTGCTTCAGCTCGTACTAACATATAACTCCTGCTGAACAGAACTGAGGGTCCTGATATTTGTAATGTCTGCACACATCTCACTGACGGCGTTGCAGGAACCCGTGTGTCTACAGGATGGGAGCGTCCAGGCAGCAGAGAGCTGCGTCCAGTAGAAAATCTGAAGCAACCAATCAGAGAGCAGCCTGAGGTCACCTACATACACACTCACACAGGAAGTATTCACACAGACTCACAAAGTACAACTCGAAAACTCATTTTTAATAAATACTGACATGACTACAAGACACAGAGTAAGAATCAGTGAAGGTTCTGTCTGGTTCTAGTCTATTTTATTCTTCTCTAGATGAGGATAACTCATCATGGTTATTCTTCATGTCCTGCAGACTACAGATGGAAAATAAGACATGTAGTCTGACTAATGCACATATATCCACTGGCTGCAGTAAGATACCATGTTTATGACCTGCAGAGACTAACCTTCCTTCTGTTGTTGTTGTTGTTGTTGTTTGTTTGCTGGTTCACTTGCTGGCTGTCTGGTGTCTGTGTGAGATGCTAACTGTTGCCGTGTGGTTGGATCTTTGTTCAGAGTCAGACGAAGCTATCTACGTCTTTCTTTATCTGCTGCAATAAACTAAACGTCAGCAAACAGCATATCGTTTCTTCTTCGCTGGTTTTCTGCAGCTGACTTGCTTGTCAGTCCTCCCGCTGTGGGCGCAGCATTTTAGAGTTCAGAGGCTTAATAAAGACATAGACTCAGTGTGTGTGTGTGTGTGTGTGTGTGTGTGTGTGTGTGTGTGTGTGTGGTTACCTGGCTGAAGGTGGGGGGAGGCGGGGGTCCCCCTGGTGGAGGGGGGGGAGGGATGGGCATCCTGCTGCTGTCACAACACACACCTGATCACCCTGAAACACGCAAACAGCAGTCAGACTAAAGATCCACACATGTCAGATACATAAACATACTTGGAATAACATGATGTGTTTTAGAGACGGGCGTGATTGATCGACGATCGATGATCGATCGTTAAGAATTTTTTCGATCACGTGGAATTAAATCGATTTGACGTTCGACGTGTGGATGCGTCTACGTGCTGCAACCAGCCGGCGGCGCAATTTAAATTCAAGAGGGAAAATGAATACTCAGCCGCCAGCGGGTTGCCGTAGAAACTAGACGGAAGTAAACACGAAGAAGAGAGCGAGGCGAAGCTAAAAAACAACGAAGCTCATTGTAAACATCGCAACGCCGTGTATACCTACAACACAGCAACGACCCCGATGATGCACGACACCGGTGAATGAATCCTCCTCCGTCAGCTCGGTGTTACCATGGCGACGCACGGCGGGGCAACACGTCTGCATCCTGCAGCGTCGCTCCTGCTCGGAGCACGTTGACATGCACATCCTCCTCAACAACAACCAGCAGGCTGCAGTAACTTTATTCTCTCGGCTGCAAGTTACATTTAGGTCAAAATTGTCAGCACTAAATAATATCATATGTTTTTTATTTACATATTATGGTTTGATATGATTTATGATGTTTTGGACTTGTGTTTAGGACGAGCGCCGTCGCTTTGGCTTGTTGATTTGAGAGGTTTGGCTCAGAGGCTCCGCTGCCTTTACGAGGCCTCATATCAACAGCTGAACTGTCTTGTATAAAGAGGATTTCACTGAGGAAAAACACCATTTCTTCAGTATTTTCTGCCATCAGCATTTTAATACATATAAAAAAAGATTCATCGATAACTGATAGTTAATTTTCCTGATCCCTACTGTGTTTGATGTTGTTTTTCCTCCAAAAATGTCACATTAACTCATTAAAAATCATTCTGTGAATCTGTAAATATGATGTTCCTCCTTCACTGTAAAGTTCATCCCAGTGTTTGTCGACCGGAGTTTCTACATCACACTGTGATGTCAGTTAAATACTGAACCCTGATTGGCTCCAAACTAGTTGTGATGTCACAAACCCTGCCGGGTAGCTTCCCCGTTGGTGAACTCAAGAGACACAAACATCATTCTGCACAGAGAAGAAGAAGAAGAAGAACATCCGACTGAAGGAACAACAACACAAACACGTGTTTGAGCGGAAGGAGACTTTAACTGTTTAACAGGAAACAATGCGAAGACAGTCGAACTGAGACTGCAAACAAAACGTTTCATCACTAGGCATCGCTTGGATTTAACGGGGATTTATTTTGATCCTGGACTCAGATATGTGGATCTACTTTGGCTCTTTGGCTGTTAAAACACGACACTGTTTAAGCTGCTGTTCATTCGCTGAGGAGCAGTCCTGCAGTAACTATGATTTACAGAGGAAATGTCTTCATCAACAAGAGAGGAGATCATATGTGGAGCTGTTTCACCATCATCCACCAGTAACAACCTTTGCAAGGCACCGTGTTCAATCCTTCTGCAGCTTCTGATGTTTCATGTCTGTAAACTTTCATATCAAACAACCTTCAGAAACATAAACCCTGTTGAACATCAGCTCCTGTGTACAGCGTCGAGTCTGAATCTGGAGTTCCTCTGTGGGGAGAGGAGACAGTTTGTTACCTCTGATTCTGCCCTTTAACCCTCAGAGCTGCAGCACAGTTCAATAACATCCTCCGAGGACGCTTCTCAATAGTTCAAATGTGACTTAAACCAACAGTCAGGAGCTCAAATGAGCATTAAAGCTTCTTGCTGAAGATCCCTTCATAATGACCTTACAATGGAAGTGATGGAGGATAAAATCCACAGTCTGAAGCTAATATGAAGCTTCAAATCAAGTAGATATCTTTCAACGTTACAGTCTTTTTAGTGCCAAAGTTCCTCTTTTTGTTACTATACTTCCACCTGCAGCTCAACAGGGAAACACTGTCCGAGGAAACACAAAGAGGGAATTTGATGCTAAAAATTCAATTCCAAATCATAACAAAACCTCAGGACCCTCAACCGGACTCTAGGTGGGCGCCATCTGCCTTCACAGACACACTGGAAACACTGGGAACCCTTTTCATACGCTGATGATACGACTACAACTGCTTCCTGTAACAACGAGCACGGTTACAGGAAGCAGGTAACTCCAGCAGTCAGCTGGTGCAACAACGACTCATCAGTGACCCCGAGCACATAAACATCAGAGTCTGTCACACTTCCTGCTACACAACAAACACTATTAATTTATATCTACTCCAAAATCCAGCACACAGGTGTTTGTCTAACTTCCACAATCTGTATGTGAGTGCAGGTGACTGGAGAAGAACATTATCCTGACACCATCCCTGCATCACCACAACATCACCACAATATCATCCTGACACCATCACAACACCACCCTGACATCATCACGACACCACCCTGACATCACCACAACACCATCCTGACATCATCACAACACCACCCTGACATCATCACACCACCACCCTGACATCATCACAACACCACCCTGACATCATCACAACACCACCCTGACATCACCACAACACCATCCTGACATCATCACGACACCACCCTGACATCACCACAACACCACCCTGACATCATCACAACACCATCCTGACATCACCACACCACCACCCTGACATCACCACAACACCATCCTGACATCATCACGACACCACCCTGACATCATCACAACACCACCCTGACATCATCACGACACCACCCTGACATCATCACACCACCACCCTGACATCACCACGACACCATCCTGACATCATCACGACACCACCCTGACATCACCACAACACCACCCTGACATCATCACAACACCATCCTGACATCACCACAACACCATCCTGACATCATCACGACACCATCCTGACATCACGACAACACCATCCTGACATCACCACAACACCACCCTGACATCATCACGACACCACCCTGACATCATCACAACACCATCCTGACATCACGACAACACCATCCTGACATCATCACGACACCACCCTGACATCATCACGACACCACCCTGACATCATCACAACACCATCCTGACATCACGACAACACCATCCTGACATCATCACGACACCACCCTGACATCACCACAACACCATCCTGACATCACCACAACACCATCCTGACATCATCACAACACCATCCTGACATCACCACAACACCATCCTGACATCACCACAACACCACCCTGACATCATCACAACACCACCCTGACATCATCACAACACCACCCTGACATCATCACAACACCATCCTGACATCATCACAACACCACCCTGACATCATCACAACACCATCCTGACATCATCACAACACCATCCTGACATCACCACAACACCATCATCATTTCAGCAGCTGACTATGAGTGCGAGCACCATACTGAGCCCTCCTCTCTCCTCTCCTCTCCTCCCCTCCCCTCCTCTCCTCTCCCCTCCTCTCTCCTCCCCTCCTCTCTCCTCTCCTCCCCTCCCCTCTCCTCCTCTCCTCTCCTCCTTTCTCCTCTCCTCCCCTCCTCTCCCCTCTCCTCCTCTCTCCTCCCCTCTCCTCGTCTCCTCTCCTCCTTTCTCCTCTCCTCCCCTCCTCTCCCCTCTCCTCCCCTCTCTCCTCTCCTCCCCTCCCCTCTCCTCCTCTCCTCTCCTCCTTTCTCCTCTCCTCCCCTCCTCTCCCCTCTCCTCCTCTCTCCTCCCCTCTCCTCGTCTCCTCTCCTCCTTTCTCCTCTCCTCCCCTCCTCTCCCCTCTCCTCCCCTCTCTCCTCTCCTCCTCTCCTCCCCTCCTCTCCCCTCTCCTCCCCTCTCCTCCCCTCTCTCCTCTCCTCCTCTCCTCCCCTCCTCTCCCCTCTCCTCTCCTCCCCTCCTTTCTCCTCTCCTCCCCTCCTCTCCCCTCTCCTCCTTTCTCCTCTCCTCCCCTCCTCTCCCCTCTCCTCCCCTCTCTCCTCTCCTCCTCTCCTCCTCTCCCCCCCTCTCTCTCCTCCCCTCTCCTCTCCTCCTCTCCTCTCCTCCTCTGTGTTCATGGTGAGGCAGCACATTGTGCTCCACATTTCTTTAATGGTTCAATAATAAATCACAGATGTAATTGGATTTGAGTTGCTAATAGCTTTTATAATTGAAAGAATAATTATGGCTCACTATGTATCACTGCTGGTTTGAATGTTTGTGATAAAGTAGATAATTATAATTAACACGTGATCTGAGGTGAAATTAAATGTATGAGGATTAATATACAGTCTGGCTTCAGTTCACCATCTCACCATCTGCGTCGCCAGTTTCTCCTTCTCCAGATGTTGCTAGGCATGGCTCAGAGTTTACGTACAGTTGCGCTCATTCTTTAGTTTGTTTTTAATCAGTCGCAACCTTTTCCTGGGACGTGACGTACGTATCAAGCCCAGTTTTGTGCGTAACTTACGCAACGGCTATAAATCAGGCCGCTGGTCTACATCAAACCCCATCATACTTACACCTGTCACACCTGATCTACACCAACATGGAGACTGTTGCATCCATCAAGAGAACAGTTTCAGATTTATTAAATCATTATTTTATTGCTTGAAACAGAAAAAAAAGGAGATTTCATTGCATCGTCCCAGAAAAGCTAACTTAGCTAAACTCGCGGCTAACGTCAGCTAGCATTGAACACCATCATCACTCTCTGTAGGATGCTACGCTAACACATTAGCTCCTGTCTCCAGCTGTTTGGTCTAATAATCAACATCTGGACGGCAGTCGGCTCATGTTCTGGCCTCACAGACAGAAAAACTCATTACTGTTAATCATCTGCGGAGTCAGCTAGTCTGCTAGCCTAGCCTGCTAGCTGTGTGTTAGCATTAGCAGGAGGCTGCTCAGCATCACAGGTGAAGTTAAACCTACCTGTGCACGTCACCGGCCCGCTGCTGGTTCACTCATACCGATGTGTTCATGTCTCAGTCGGTGTTAAACCCTCCGCTGTGTTTCTCCTCAGGACTGTTAGCTGTTAGCTGTTAGCCTCTCTGCTGCAGAGCTGAGATTTTTTTATTGCTCCTCAGTCAACAGAGGAGCACGTGACCACCTGCGCGAGAGGACATGCACTGCTGCTGCAGTGACTGCAGCTGCTGCATCACATGCACACTATAAATACACTGCATATCCCTGCTTTACTGACACATTACTGTGGAAGAACAGTCAGAAATATATTTATTACATAATTGTGAATTTTCCCTCAAGTTTTGTAAAGATTTGGAGAAATATTTAGAGGATAAGAACAGAGGTACTCAGATCCTTAAAGATCTTCTCCAGACATGTTTTAAGATGCATATAAAATAATCATTTCTGTCTAATACGGGTTTTCACCAAAAAAAGGTTCAATTTATCTTGTTAAAATCCTTAAAAATACATCTATTCCTTCTCCCTCATTAAAACTCCCAGAATCTATAAATATGCAAATATATTTCTCCCGGTATTTAAATCTAAGTCTCCTCCTTCACAGTAAAGTTCATTCTCAGTGTTTGTGCACTGGAGGCTTCAAGTGTCACATCACATTTGTGCCGGTTGAATATTGAACCACGATTGGCTCCAAACTAGTTGTGACGTCATAAATCCTGTTTGTAGGTTCAGACCTTAAATTCTACATTTTGAATGAGCCTCAGAGAAACTTTCCACATTCAGCAGATGAATGAAAACAAACTCTGCACAAATGTAGGAACAAGAAAAACACATTTTTGAGTGGAGGAGGACTTTAAATAAAAGTACAAGTTCAACAATATAAAAATACTCCATCACAAGTAAAAGTACATAAGTATTATGAGCTTGATGTAGTTAAAGTATTGCAGTAAAAGTACATAAGTATTATGAGCTTGATGTAGTTAAAGTATTGCAGTAAAAGTACATAAGTATTATGAGCTTGATGTAGTTAAAGTATTGCAGTAAAAGTACATAAGTATTATGAGCTTGATGTAGTTAAAGTATTGCAGTAAAAGTAGTGGTTTGGTCCCTCTGACTGATATATTATTATATATGACATCATTAGATTATTAATAGTGAAGCATCAGTGTTAGAGCAGCATGTTACTGTTGTAGCTGCTGGAGGTGGAGCTAGTTTACACTACTTTATATACAGTTAGCTAGTTTAGTCCAGTGGTTCCCAACCTAGGGGTCGGGCCCCTCCAAAGGGTCAGCAGATAAATCTGAGGGGTGGTGAGATGATTAATGGGAGAGGAAAGAAGAAAAAACAAAGTTCTGATACACAAATCTGTTTTCAGTTTTTGGACTTTTTCTCTAATCTTTGATTTTTGCTGAAATATTGGATCATTTGAACATTTATTGAAAAGAAAGCATGTGAGAAGTTTAGAGGGAAAAATCACTATTTGGTGGAGCTGTTAACAACTCATAGACATGTGAAATGTGACCCCGACTACACACTGCTTTTTGTAAGACGTCAAAAGCCAAAAAGGTTGGAAACCACTGGTTTCATCTTTAACAATGTGTTGTATTTTAAAAGCTTGTTATATTATCCATTGTGTCAAATCTTCATCTGAAAAGTAACTAAAGCTGTCAAATAAATGTAGTGGAGTAGAAAGTACAATATTTCCCTCTGAAATGTAGAAAGTAGCATCACATGGAAATACTCAAGTAAAGTACAAGTACCTCTAAACTGTACTTAAGCATAATACTACAGTAAATGTACTCAGTTACTTTCCAGTGCTGCAGAACTCTACTGATAAATGTCAGTAGAATATTATTGATAACATCAGAATAACCATCAGATGTAAAAAAAAAAAAAAAAAAAAAAAAACGCTGAATATAAGTGTAACATAGTTAGAATAAACTCAGGTTAACTAGTATATGGAGGTTCATTACTGCCAGAAAAAAATAAAAATGGATTGAAACATACAAATAAAAATTTAAATGTGTAACATCATCGTTTGTTCCTTCAGTCTCTGCAGGTCAAATATAATCCTGCTGCAATGAGACAGAAGTTTTTCTTTTGTTTTTAAATTAAAGTAAGAAACAACAGGAAGTAAACGAGTGCATAAGAAAAAACCATAAACAACAAGAAATTAGTGCAACAATCAACAAAGTGCTGAAAAGTTAACTTTCTGTTTATTTTTGTATTCACCACCCTCGTTATAGTGAAACTAAGTCATTAACTTAGTAACTCAAAACTTTGATTTAATATCTTATAATTATGACCATTAATTCTATCCGTTATCTCACCATTATGAGTTATCTATCTCGTTATGTTGGGATAAGAGTCGCTTCCTCATGATAACGAGATAATTATCTTCAAAGTCATTGCTGTTGCTGCTGATCTCGGCTTCTATATATAGTATTTTTATTTTTATCATTTCTAATATTTAATTGTTTTTTTCTTTTCCTGGCAGATATGGGCTTCTATAAAAGTTTAAGTCCCACATTACGATTAAAACTACAAGTCCCAGGATGCCTTTCTGCATCCGACGCCTCATATAGAATAATCTTATGTCAAAATTTAGACTTTTTATCTCATTATTCTAACTTAACATATAAAACTTACTTAATATCTCATGAGTTCTATTTTGTATGGAATCATTTTTTTAAATTTAATATTACATAATTAAGTAGTTTTTAAAAATGTAGTATCTCATTTTAAAATTGGATTCTGTAAAAGCGACTCGTTCATGAAAAGAAAAATACCGGAAGCTCGTTACAAAAACTGTGTTCCACATTACAGTAAAAGTCCCAGGATGCATTTCTGCATCGGATGTATTCGCGGAGAGTTGGGACGTATTTTATTGACTACATTTAGCCTATTTATTTATTTATTTATTTATTTCCCTCCCTCTCTCGCTCTCTTTCTTCTTCGGGGGTTTCAGTTGTTTCACCACTAGATGTCGCTGCACACTGACACTAACAACATGACCTGTGTATCATATTAATCATATTAATGTTTGCAGCTTGCAAGTTTAGTGTCTATTAAGGGAAAATTTTCCTCAAATTAATTTAATCCACATTATCTGGATATTATTTACTGAGAGTAATATGAATCTCACAACATGTAAAGAAAGAATGACGTCACCTTTTGTGGATGTTTAGGTTTTATTCTATAAACGTATAAAAACAGGCCTTAATATCTCAAAGAGCTCATTATGAGTCATTGTGAGATAAACACACACACATGTAGGATATACTGTATATTTATAATTAATATATATATCGATCTGAATGTTGTGCTAATGTTCATATTATTGTTGTTTCGTACTGTACAAATATTTGGACAAATTGTATTTTGATGCTTTTGCAACATTGTTCTCAAACTTTCACGTCAATAAAGCCCGTTGTCATTGATCATTGACTGTATATAAAGATATTGATCATAGACTGTATATATAGATATTGATCAGACTGTATATATAGATATAAAGATAATGATCATAGACTGTTTAAATATATTGATTATAGATTGTACACATAGATATCATCATAGATTGTACACATAGATATCAATCATAGACTGTATACATAGATATCGATCATAGGCTGTATATATAGATATCGATCAGTATCGCTTGGAGGCGCTGTTAGCCGGGAGCTAACCGCGGCTAACAGCGCGGAGAGAGGAACAAGGAAGCGGACGGCTCGCTGCGCTGCTCCGGAGCTAACGCGGGCTAACGGCTGCTAATATCCTCTCTAATGAGCGACCCAGGAGCATGCGACCTGATACGAAGAGGTGAGTGCACGCGGGTTTACCTGCCTGCTACAGCCGCGTGTTTGTTCACCTCCACCTGCCCGCGTGGTGTTTAACAGAAGGACAGATAATGAAAGAGGAAGCATACTGCACACAACAGCTAGCATGCTAACATGTTAGCGAGCGTTACGTACCTTTTCATATCCCAGGGGGTGGAGGGGTGTGTGTGTGTCATCTCACATACTTTAACCTTTTATTAATGATCTAAAGATGTTTACTGATGTGTTTGTGTTTGTCCGCCGCAGAGATATTTATGTGACTGTGACGTGTTAGCCTTTAGCTGTTAGCAGCTATCTCGCATCTTCATTATTCCTGGTTGCTAACTTGTGTTAGCTAGCTTTATGCTTTTGTAATATTTCTGTTCAATCTGACGATAAAAAGCCTCCATGTGGGCCGTCACAGATTAGTTTCTACATCATTCAGAAGCAGAATGCAGAGCAGGGAGTTTCTACACATGGATAATTGATTACACAATCAATGGCTAACGTTTAAAGGACGGTTTCACAATGTTTCGAGTCTGTCTGAGAACAACAGTCAGGAGCCCAAATGAACATTAAAGCTGTGTTTCTTGCTGTAATCATTCCTCCTGTTCATACTGACCATTAGAAGATCCCTTCATAATGACCTTACAATGGAAGTGATGGAGGACAAAATCCACAGTCCTCCTTCTGTGCAAAACTGTATTTCAAAGTTTATCTGAAGCTAATATGAAGCTTCAGCGTCCAAATGAGTCAAATCAAGTAGATATCTTTCAACGTTACAGTCTTTTTAGTGCCAAAGTTCCTCTTTTTGTTACTATACTTCCACCTGCAGCTCAACAGGGAAACACTGTCCGAGGAAACACAAAGAGGGAATTTGATGCTAAAAAGACTGTAAATGTGTCAGATATCCACTTGATATGACTAACTCAGACTGCTGAAGCTGAATAGAAGCTTCACACAGACTTTTAAATGCATTGAAAGCTTATTTGAAGGATCTTTTAATATCCAGTATGAACAGGAGGAATGATTACAGACACCTGACTGCTGGTTTAACACACTGGGAACACTGGGAACTGATCCTTTAACTCCACAGTTTGCTCAGCTAGCTGCTGGTTTGATTAAGAAATACAAAAACATTAAACTACTTACAGAACATAAAGGTAAATGAATGATGTGCTGCAGAGAAAAGAGAAATATAAAAAACAAACAGAAGATAAACAACAACAACATAAACAAGATAAAGCAGAAGTAAACAAAAACAGATGCGTCTGGTAGTTCACTCACTATAAATGTGATTTTTATTAAGATCCAGCAGCTGTTAGAAGCTTGAACGTTGTTAATTTTTTGTTGTTTATGACTCCGGGTCATAGAACACGGTGTAGTGTTGTCTCCATAGTAACTGAAGCTTCGCTGTGGTCCAACACACACACCCCCCCCCCCCCCCCCCCCCCCCGTCCCCGTCGAGCCGGAGCCGCTCGGTGTTTCACCAAATATGATGCTGACAGGAAGTCCAGTGACGTCACCACTAGACACTCAGACTAACTGTTATTCTCTGCAGATTGAGTTTTAATGTCAGTCACTGCAGTCGGTTCATCACTGTAGTCACATGACATACGTCATTGATGATCATTAACTGAGTGAATAAATAACAACAAGCATCTTTCTGGTGTTTTAATCCAGAATCTAACGGGCGGATGAATCTATTCTCATGATCAATTATCTGATTATTGTCTTTATTAGAGTCCAGTGTCCACAACCCAGAACTGTTTCTCACTGAGAGATAGTTCATAGTTGCAGATGATTGTTCTGTTGATCCACTAATCGATTTAATTGATGAATCATTTCCTTGTGGACAGATCAAATAATGAATTCCTTTACAAACATGAATGTTATTTACTGTTTATGTTTACTGTTTATCTGGTTTCAGCCTGATGAACTGATCCGGTCTCTCATTGACAGAAATGTTCCCAGAGAGTGAAAATCAGAAGCAGCAGACATGTTGATCTTTAGAGGAAGTGAAACTGTTAGAGAGCAGCTGTGACACAAACACAGATGGAAAGATGAAATGTAATCTGAAGTCGTGATGATGAGCAGAACGTCCAGTTTTTCTTCGTTATGTTATTTAAACTCTAAACGGAAACGAGTGTTTCTCTGATGAATGAATCTGCTCGCATCTGTTCCTGCGATGCTGTTAATAAACAGTCACGCTGAAGGTTTCGAGCTCTTTACGAAGCTTTGCAGGAGGGATCGAAGATGAAAATGTTTGACCCAAACAAAGATGGCCGCCGGGTGAGGAAACAGGCTGCCAACAAGCTGGTCTCATTAACCGTCAACCTGCCTCTTGTGTCTCCGTGCAGCTGACTTGTTCGGGGATGTCGGGCAGTAAGGCGCTGGGCGGCGGGGCTGGCGGCGGGGCGAGGCGCAGGCGGACGCGGTGCCGGCGCTGCCAGGCCTGCATGAGGACCGAGTGTGGAGAGTGTCACTTCTGTAAGGACATGAAGAAGTTTGGAGGGCCCGGCCGGATGAAGCAGTCCTGCCTCCTGAGACAGTGCACGGCGGTGAGACGCACGCACGTGCACGCACACATGCACACACACAGTAACACACATACACACACACTGTAACACACACACATTGTAACACACACACTGTAACACACATACACACACACTGTAACACACATACACACACACTCTCTAACACACACACATTGTAACACACACACTGTAACACACATACACACACACATACACTATAACGCAGACACACTGTAACACACACGCACACACACATACACTATAACGCAGACACACACTGTAACACACACACACACACACATACACTATAACGCAGACACACACTGTAACACACACGCACACACACATACACTATAACGCAGACACACACTGTAACACACACGCACACACACATACACTATAACGCAGACACACACTGTAACACACACACAGTAACACACACACTGTAACACACATACACACACACTGTAACACACATACACTATAACACACACACACGCAGGCACACACTGTAACACACACACACACACAGTAACACGCACACTGTAACACACACACACAGTAACACACACACTGTAACACACTGTAACACACATACACACACACTGTAACACACATACACTATAACACACACTCGCAGACACACACTGTCACACACACAGTAACACACACGCACACACTATAACACACACTGTAACACACATACACACTCACTGTAGCACACATACACTATAACACACACACATGCAGACACACACTGTAACACATACACACACACACACTCACTGTAACACACACACACACTGTAACACAGACTGACTGTAACACACACACACACTCACTAACATGTCCAAACATTGAAGGTGAGATCTTTGTGTGTGTGTATATTACTGTGTGTGTGTGTGTGTGTGTATATTACTGTGTGTGTGTGTGTGTGTGTGTATATTACTGTGTGTGTGTGTGTGTGTGTGTGTGTGTGTGTTATAGTGTGTGTGTGTGTGTGTGTGTGTATTACTGTGTGTGTGTTATAGTGTGTGTGTGTGTGTGTTATAGTGTGTGTGTGTGTGTGTTATAGTGTGTGTGTGTGTGTGTTATAGTGTGTGTGTGTTATAGTGTGTGTGTGTGTGTGTATTACTGTGTGTGTGTGTATTACTGTGTGTGTGTGTTATAGTGTGTGTGTGTGTGTGTATTACTGTGTGTGTGTATTACTGTGTGTGTGTTATAGTGTGTGTGTGTGTGTGTGTGTTATAGTGTGTGTGTGTGTGTGTGTGTGTTATAGTGTGTGTGTGTGTGTATTACTGTGTGTGTGTGTTATAGTGTGTGTATTACTGTGTGTGTGTGTGTGTTATAGTGTGTGTGTGTGTTATAGTGTGTGTGTGTGTGTTATAGTGTGTGTGTGTGTGTGTGTTATAGTGTGTGTGTGTGTGTGTGTGTTATAGTGTGTGTGTGTGTGTTATAGTGTGTGTGTGTGTGTGGATTCTTTAAGTAGCATCAGCGGGGAGCCGGAGCCCAGCAGGCGCTGATGCTAGGTTACCGTGGTAACCAGAGATGGCTGCTGGCGCTGCGAGCGAGATTTGGCTTTGATCCATCGTCGTGGTTACACAAACCAACACACACACAGCCTGTCGATGTGCTGCTGCTCATCATTTTACTATTATAGGTTTATTTATTGATTAATTTACTAAGTGATTAATTAATGAGTGGTTCTGGGAGGAGCAGCAGGTGGAGGAGGAAGAGGAGGGTGTGTTGGTGAAGAGGAGGAGGAGGAGGAGGAGGAGGAGGAGGAGGATGCCCTCTGCTGGTCTCTCAGAGGAGCAGGAGGAAGATTGACAGCTGCTGGAATTATTACGTTTACAATCACGACCTTTTGTTTCTTCATTTGATTGTTTTAGTAAAAGCTGCTGTTACTTTAAATATTATAACTAATAATACATCAATCAATAGTTTCCTTTCTTCTATATTTGTCTTCATGTTTGGATCCAAACCAACAAGGAACTGATCAAAGTTATTGATACATCTGATTCTATAAACTAATAAAACACGTCAGTGAGTCACATGAAGGACTGATGAAGATGAAGAAGTCCACACACCTGTCTCACCTGTCTGATGCTCCTGTCTCACCTGTCTGTGTGTGTGTGTGTGTGTGTGTGTGTGTGTGTGTGTGTGTGTGTGTGCGTGTGTGTGCGCAGCCGGTGTTGCCTCACACGGCGGTGTGTTTTGCGTGCGGCGAGGCGGGGAAGGAGGACACGGTGGACTCTGAGGAGGAGAAGTTCAGCCTGTCTCTGATGGAGTGCACCATCTGCAACGAAATTATCCACCCCAGCTGCCTCAAGGTGCGTCACACCTGCACTCACACACCTGAGCTCACTTTTATTTATTTATTTATTTATTTTAAATGTTTTGCTTCATAAACAAACATGAACAGTGTGATGAAGTTTAAAACTGTAACATCTGAACATGTTGTGAAGATGCAGGTTGAGGATGAAGGTTTAATGATGATGAGGAGGATGATGTGGGTCACTGCAGCAGCAGAGAGAAAATACTGAATAAACGGTTTGATTTTGATCAGAAAGACGCGTCGGCTGCGTCCTCGCCGTCGGCTGCGTCCTCGCCGTCGGCTGCGTCCTCGCCGTCGGCTGCGTCCTCGCCGTCGGCTGCGTCCTCGCCGTCGGCTGCAGCCCTGCTAGTAACTAGCAGCCGATAAACGACTGAAGTGTAAAATATTTCCCTCTGAAACGCAGCTTCATCCGTCGCTCACTGTGTTTGTTCACGCCATCTGCTCCTTCAAACACGACCTCTCTTTCTTCTCCTCAACACAATCATCAGGACAGAAACGTACAGGTTTTAGATCCCTGAGGGTAAAAACTGAGAGAATAAAAAGAACAGTCATGAAGGAACATTTAAATCATCATCAGCTTCTCTCTGTCGGACAAATACAAACGTTTCTGCACACAGTGAGAGAAGCTGAAGTCATGAAGTCATGCAGGTGAGTGCAGACGGATCTGTGTCACATTTCAATCACTGATCAATCTGCTGATTATTGTCTCTATTAATCATCTACCAATTATCAGAAAATAGTGAGAAGGAGTCCAAGCTGACGACCAGCAAAGTATTCAGTTTATAATCTATCTTCTATCTTTACCTTCTGCTCATCAAAACATGAAGATAAACGAGTGAAGCAGAAACATGAAAACACTTCATTCTGTGGTTTTAAGCACCAGTGTTCAGGATTTAGTGGCATCTAGTGGTGAAGTTACAGATTGCAACCAACTGACCCCCCCCCCCCCCCCCCCAGAGTCAGTGTTTGGTTTGTCTGTTCTGGGCTACTGTAGAAACATGGCGGCTCTGTGGGAGAGGACCCGCCCCCTCTGCAGATATAAAGGCTCATAATAAGGTAACAATCATTTCCAGGTGATTAAACACTAATTAAAACATACTGATGAATATACTGAGTCTGTTCTGCTAGACGCCACTAAACTGGTCACACTGGTCCAGCTGGTCAGTCAGTCTGCAGGTCAGAGGACTGACGGCGCCTCCTGCAGCTCAAAGTGTAATGTCAGATCCACAGGTCATGTGACCGCACCAGGCTGGACGAGTCAGATCCACAGGTCATGTGACCGCACCAGGCTGGACGATGAAAAGTTAAAACACTCGACCACAGTTTTGTACACTAGGTGATAAAGTTACTGACTCACCAGGAAGTGAAGAACTGTCCAGGCTGTGTGTGGTTCTTCCCCATGCTACTGAGCCTCCTGTTTGTTAAATGAATATATTGTTAAATTGCTAATGTGTCTTTATGTGTTTCTTCAACAATCATCCGATCCACCAAACACCAAACAAGAGTCAACGGCAGAACAAGCTGTTTGGCATCGGCAGAGAAGATTTTAGCAAATTTTTCATGGGCGCAACCCGCATCCTCAGCTCTGCTGCTCGTCCCACAGACGCATGCTCCTTATAAATGTGACTCCATTTAAAAGGGAAATAAACCAATAAGCATCGTTACAACAAAGAAATAATCTACCAAACACACATTTCCTTCATTTTTAAGTTTATTTAAAGCTTTCCACAGTTCAACATGTCGGCCGTCTAGTGACGATATTCTGTAATGAAATAAAACAAACAGCAAATATCTGTTAACAACACACTCTGTTTTCAGAGAAGAACATTTAAAAATGTGTTTTAAACTAAATAAAATGAAAAGCATTTTGATTTCTTGCTTCTGGATTGAACTGAAGCTCTGATTCATCACTCTGAGAGGAAATCAGATGTGTTGCAGGTTTAAATGCGGCGCAGGAAGACGTGTGTGTGTGTGTGTGTGTGTGTGTTACAGTCGGTACCGTTGTGTCTCTGCAGATGGGGAAAGCTGAAGGCATCATCAACGATGAGATCCCAAACTGCTGGGAGTGTCCAAAGTGCCACAAGGAGGGCAAGACCAGTAAGGTAAGACTGGTCCAGTACTGAGGGTTCAGTTCAGTTTCCAGCATCATGAGTCTGTATTAACCAGCGGCGTCTGATCCAGGACCAGGCCGACGGCTCGGGGAAGCGCAGGCTGGATAACGGGGAGGTCGGCCGCTGGAAGCTGACGGATGACCCGCCCCCGAAGAAGAAAGCCCCTCCCTCCCTGGAGGAGGGCGGGAGGACGGAGGGGGGGCACAAGAGGAAGAAGGAGAAGGAGCTTCCTCCAGACAGCGGACCCAAGAAGAAGGTGAACATCATGTTTCTGCTCTGAAACATAGAAACATTAGCGTCTTGCAGCTGCTGGTCGAGGTCAGTTGTGTGTTGGTGAGCGGCGCAGAGTTCACGGTGCTCACAAACACAACCGTCACAACCTGTCTGTCTGTTTCTGGCACGACGTCATTTAAATACCTGCTGCAACAGATTAATGATTAAAATATAAATAATCTTAATGTGGTTAAAACAGGAAAGTCAGTGAATCAGTCTGCATTGATCTATAAATGATAAATCAATACATTCTTACTGTATGAAAAGCTTCAACAAACAGCTGATCAGAGTTTGATCAATCAGTATGTACGAGTCTGATACTACGAGTCGCCATGGCAACAAGTAAATAAAAGGCAGAGCCTCCATGTTAATGCAGTGGATGTAGAGATATTAATAAAGTTTTATTCAATGTCTGATAATTCATCATTTAACAGACTTCAATGTTATTAATGATGATAAAGTGGAATCTGACTGTATCAGGCTGCAGCTACATGACATACGGTCCGGTTGCCATGGTAACCGACCCAGAGTTTAGGTCACCGTGGTAACTTTCACTCATCCTGAATCATCAGAGTCAGAGTGGATGTTTCACTGTTAACCTTCGTTAAACTCTCTGATGTCACCGGGCCGCTCCAGTTTAACCACACACACCAGTACACAGGTCAGACTGGTGGTTAAACTCTCTGATGTCACCGGGCCGCTCCAGTTTAACCACACACACCAGTACACAGGTCAGACTGGTGGTTAAACTCTCTGATGTCACCGGGCTGCTCCAGTTTAACCACACACACCAGTACACAGGTCAGACTGGTGGTTAAACTCTCTGCAGACGTCAGTCAGCAGCTCATCTGCCTCTTTTATAACTTTCTTCTTAGTGAAAGTAGCGTCTCACGTTTTCTCCTTGACACACGTCGTTGTAGTGTAACATTAATTAAACTGTGACGAGGTGAGCTCGTTAAAGTTCCTGCTTCACCAAATCAGCTTCTTTGTTTTATTTCTATGGTTGCTATAGTAACTGATGCTGATCTGTGGTGATGTGTGTGTTCATGTCGTGACTCTGAACCAACCCCGTCGTCATCACGTTTAACTGTGATTGGCTCGGCTGTTTCAGAGCTATGAGAGCAGTGATGTGATTGGCTGAGAGAGTATTTATTAATCAGCTGATCTATATTCACCTTCATCCAGCCGCTGCTGCACAGACGTGAACCAGCAGCAGCAGGTTGTTGTGCTGATTAAACGGCTCCGGGTCTTATTATATTTATTTGATATGAATTATATGATCTCATGAACTGTGACTCACAGCTCGCTGTTTCTTTCCAGATGAAGGGCGCACACGAAAAACGCCTCAAAAAGGTACGAAGCTTTCATTAAAACTTTATTTAAAACATTTATTCAAGTGAACTGAAGTTGAAATAAACATTAAACACAAAGATGAGCCTGTAATTAATTACTACACTTAGTTTTACTGTAATTAACTATAAAAGATGAAATAAAAACAACACAAACACAGAAAAGATGATATTTATCATGTGACTCTTCTGCTCCATCAGAAACCCAAACAGGAGGCGGTGGAGTCCAACGGTCCCACCTCCTCAGCTGGAGGAGGAGCCGGAGGACTGCAGGGCTCCTCCACCTCCTCCTCTTCGTCCTCTCAGCCCGGGGGAGGAGGAGGCGGGGGAGGAGGCGGAGGTGCGGGGGGGACGTCGAGCGCAGACCAGCGCTCCCATCACAGAGAGAAACTGGAGCGCTTTAAGAGGATGTGTCTGCTGGAGCGCCGGCCCGAGTCCTCGTCCTCCTCCTCCTCCAGCTCCGAGTCCGACTCCGAGTCCGACTCTGACGACTCCCTGCGAGGGGAGCAGGGGGGAGGAGGCTCCTCGCCGTCCTCCTCCTCGCCGGCCCCGCCTCCTCCCGTCGTCTACGGCAACAGCAGCGGGAGCCGGGCGGAGAGGGAGAGGAGTCGCAGCGAACGGGAGAGAGAGAGGGAGAGGGAGCGGCGGCTGGCCGAGCTGGGTTTCAGCGCCAGCGAGGAGTCGGAGGGGGAGGGAGGGAGGGGGGAGGAGGAAGAGCGGGAAGAGGAGCAGGCGGCGGACAAGGCCCGGCGGAGAGGAGGGGAGGCGGGGCTTCTGCCACGGGGACGGAAAGGAGCAATGATGGACGCGGAGGAGGAGGACACGCCCACCTCAGACAGGACCAGGAAAAACTCCACCTCCCTCCCCCCGCCGTCCCCTCTCTCCTCCAATCAGATGCCTCCGTCCTCGCAGCACGACGGCTTCACGGGGAAGCAGCGCAGTAACGGGCAGGAGGCGCGAAACGGACGGACACGGGGAGGAACAGGAGGGGGCAGGGAGGGGGGCGAGAAGGAGAACGCCAGCGGGGTTCTGACCAATCACAGACACGGCGGGGGAGGAGGGGGCGGGACTAAAGGCAGCCGCGGCAACAAGATCCGTAGCAACAGTAAGAACCAGACGTCTGGCTCCAGGAACATCACCTCCTCCTCGTCCTCCTCCATCCCCACCTCCAACGGGGGAGGAGGGGGAGGTACGGGGGCGGGCGGCCTGCTGATGTCAGCGATGGCGGCGTCGCCGTGCTCCCAGCCGTCCCGCCTCGCTCCGCGCTCTCAGATGATGAAGCGCA
Source organism: Thunnus thynnus (assembly GCF_963924715.1). NCBI lineage: Eukaryota > Metazoa > Chordata > Actinopteri > Scombriformes > Scombridae > Thunnus > Thunnus thynnus. The sequence continues at coordinate 826,888 of NC_089533.1, read as the reverse complement.
GCCCGCCAGCCGTGCCGTCGCCACCGCGGCCCGTCCAGATGGAGAGACACCTGGTGCGTCCTCCGCCCGCCTGCCCCGAGCCGTCCTGCCTGCCGCTGGACTCAGGCTCCTCCCACATCATGACACGTGACGTGTGGCTCAGAGTCTTCACGCACCTCAGCCAGAGAGAGCTGTGCGTCTGCATGAGAGTGTGTCGCACCTGGAGCCGCTGGTGAGTCCCTCAACTTCACCACAAGTTATTGACGGAGCCGGTTTGATCGTTTGGTAATCAGACTGATCGGTTGTCAGTCCGCCGCCGGTTGAAACTGATGGATTACCGAGAAATGTAGAGATTTATTCTTATAATCAATAATCATTTTCAAGTTAAAACTGTAAAAGAAAAACAAACATTCTCTGGTTTCAGTTTCTCAGATGTCAGAATTTGCAGCTTTTCTCTGTTTTTATATCAAAGTAAACAGAATATTTTTGGGTTTTGACGTCTGGTTGAACAAAGAAAGACGAACATCTGACAGCATGTCTGCGAGCGTTAAAGAGATTCACACCACAATCAAACAGCAGAACATCACTGCTCTGCTGCTCGCCAGTGGTGGGCGGAGTCAGTCACCACTGTATCCCCAAATATAATTGGTTGAGAGAGTCCGCCATCTTGGACGGCTAGCTACGGGAACACCACTTGGACAAACCAAATGTGCAGTACAGACGACAGCGTGTCAGTTGATGTGCAGTACAGACTACAATTTGTCAGTTAATGTGCAGTACAGACTACAGTGTGTCAGTTAATGTGCAGTACAGACTACAGTGTGTCAGTTAATGTGCAGTACAGACTACAGTGTGTCAGTTAATGTGCAGTACAGACTACAGTGTGTCAGTTAATGTGCAGTACAGACTACAGTGTGTCAGTAAATGTGCAGTACAGACTATAGTGTGTCAGTAAATGTGCAGTACAGACTACAGTGTGTCAGTAAATGTGCAGTACAGACTACAGTGTGTCAGTAAATGTGCAGTACAGACTACAGTGTGTCAGTAAATGTGCAGTACAGAATACAATGTGTCAGTTAATGTGCAGTACAGACTACAGTGTGTCAGTAAATGTGCAGTACAGACTACAGTGTGTCAGTAAATGTGCAGTACAGACTACAGTGTGTCAGTAAATGTGCAGTACAGAATACAATGTGTCAGTTAATGTGCAGTACAGACTACAGTGTGTTAGTAAATGTGCAGTACAGACTACAGTGTGTCAGTAAATGTGCAGTACAGACTACAGTGTGTCAGTTAATGTGCAGTACAGAATACAATGTGTCAGTTAATGTGCAGTACAGACTACAATTTGTCAGTTAATGTGCAGTAAAGACTACAATGTGTCAGTTAATGTGCAGTACAGACTACAGCGTGTCAGTTAATGTGCAGTACAGACGACAGCGTGTCAGTTAATGTGCAGTACAGACTACAATGTGTCAGTTAATGTGCAGTACAGACTACAATGTGTCAGTTAATGTGCAGTACAGACTACAGCGTGTCAGTTAATGTGCAGTACAGACGACAGCGTGTCAGTTGATGTACAGTACAGACTACAATTTGTCAGTTAATGTGCAGTACAGACTACAATGTGTCAGTTAATGTGCAGTACAGACTACAATGTGTCAGTTAATGTGCAGTACAGACTACAGTGTGTCAGTTAATGTGCAGTACAGACTACAGCGTGTCAGTTAATGTGCAGTACAGACTACAGTATGTCCGTTGATGTACAGTACAGACTACAATGTGTCAGTTAATGTGCAGTACAGACTACAGTATGTCCGTTGATGTACAGTACAGACTACAATTTGTCAGTTAATGTGCAGTACAGACTACAATGTGTCAGTAAATGTGCAGTACAGACTACAATGTGTCAGTTAATGTGCAGTACAGACTACAGCGTGTCAGTAAATGTGCAGTACAGACTACAGCGTGTCAGTAAATGTGCAGTACAGACTACAATGTGTCAGTAAATGTGCAGTACAGACTACAATGTGTCAGTTAATGTGCAGTACAGACGACAGCGTGTCAGTAAATGTGCAGTACAGACTACAATGTGTCAGTAAATGTGCAGTACAGACTACAATGTGTCAGTTAATGTGCAGTACAGACGACAGCGTGTCAGTTAATGTGCAGTACAGACGACAGCGTGTCAGTAAATGTGCAGTACAGACGACAGCGTGTCAGTTAATGTGCAGTACAGACGACAGCGTGTCAGTTGATGTGCAGTACAGACGACAGCGTGTCAGTTGATGTGCAGTACAGACTACAGCGTGTCAGTAAATGTGCAGTACAGACGACAGCGTGTCAGTTAATGTGCAGTACAGACGACAGCGTGTCAGTTAATGTGCAGTACAGACGACAGCGTGTCAGTTGATGTGCAGTACAGACTACAGCGTGTCAGTTAATGTGCAGTACAGACGACAGCGTGTCTGTTAATAAATGCTGCAGCTTGTCTCGTCTGTTGTTTCCCCAACAGCTGGAAAAGTGAATGTGTTAGCTCTGAAGTTAGCATCAACGGGTTAGCCTAGCCTGATGACGCTAAACAGAGAAAGAGAGAAATGAGTGGCTGCTAATCTTATATAATAATTATTACCTTTATTACCACAAATATACAGAATAGCCAATAAACATGCAGAACCTGAGCTGATTGTAGTTGTTGCAAATAATACTGATGAGGCCTTCATACATGTCGTAAAGGCCTTTGTTCTACCAGTGTTATCTCTGTGACCTATGAACCTGTTGACACACACACACACACACACACACACACACACACACACACACAGCTCTAAAACTCTAATTGGTCCTGTGTGTGTGTGTGTGTGTGTGTGTGTCAGCAGGTTCATAGGTCACAGAGATAACACTGGTAGAACAAAGGCCTTTACGACACGCATGAAGGCATCAGGATCATGTGAACATGCTGTAATGATGTCATACAACACACCTGCTAGTTGAGATCTCAGTGTTCAGTATCTTTATCTACACTGACATTTGTTGCCGTTAGCTGTCCAAGATGGCGGCCCTGCTCAACCAATTATATTTAGGGATACAGTGGTGACTGACTCCGCCCACCAGTGGCGAGCAGCAGAGCAGTGATGGGAGTTCAAATAAGTCAAGATCTCCTTCAGATTCTGCACGTGCTCAGTGCAGTTTTCTCCTCACAAGACACTGCTCACGTGAGCAGATACTCTGTGCACGAGTGCTGTGACAGCTAATAATAATAATAATAATAATAATAGTGAGGATCTGCTGCTTTTCTTGGACTCGTGCTGTTTTCAGTGTTTTCTGGTGTTTGAAAGACCAAAAGATGAATCCAGAAATTAATAAACAGTCATCATTAATTGCCTCTAGAGGCAATGATTAGGCGATTAATTAATTAGTTGATCAGAAGATTAATCAGCAACTATTTTGATCATTTAATAATCATTTTAAGGAAAAATCCCTCAAATTGCTGATTGTAGCTTCTCAAATGTGACGATTTGAAGCCTGAATGTTTTATATCCAACTGTTGATCAGACGTCACCTTTACGAAATTAAATTTTTTAAAAGAAAGAACTAAAAGAACTTCTGCTGTGTTACATCATACATAACAGTGCCGATCAATTTTATATCAAAATAAAAAAAATGTAATTTTCAAATTGCACACGCTGTGATTTTTACTCTGTTGGTTTTGTAGAAGAAGAGATCCGACTCTGTTAGTCTGATGCTTGTAAAAGATAAGGAACAGGATTCTTCACCAGCAGAGTGATGAGTCTGTCCCCACATACAGGATCTATGTAGAAACACATAGATTAGAGATTATGTTTGTTACAATCATGTAGTTTAATTAATGGAAGATAATGACAGTAGAGACGGAGCTGTGGATGAGTAGAAGACTCTGAAGATGGTTGTTTCTGTCCTGCAGGTGTTGTGACAAAAGGTTGTGGACTCAGATCGACCTGAGCCGGCAGCGCTCCATCACCCCCCCCATGCTGAGTGGTATAATCCGCCGGCAGCCCGTCTCCCTCAACCTGGGCTATACCAACATCTCCAAGAAACAGCTGATGTGGCTCATCAACCGCCTGCAAGGTAACCACGCAGGGAGTCTCACCTGACTTACCTGTCAGTCTCACCTCTCACCTGTCAGTCTCACCTGACTTACCTGTCAGTCTCAGCTGTCACCTGTCAGTCTCACCTGACTTACCTGTCAGTCTCACCTGTCAGTCTCACCTGACTTACCTGTCAGTCTCACCTGACTTACCTGTCAGTCTCACCTGACTTACCTGTCAGTCTCACCTCTCACCTGTCAGTCTCAGCTGACTTACCTGTCAGTCTCACCTGACTTACCTGTCAGTCTCACCTCTCACCTGTCAGTCTCACCTGTCAGTCTCACCTGATTTACCTGTCAGTCTCACCTCTGTCACCTGTCTGTCTCACCTGTCACCTGTCTGTCTCACCTGTCACCTGTCAGTCTCACCTGTCAGTCTCACCTCTGTCACCTGTCAGTCTCACCTGTCAGTCTCACCTCTGTCACCTGTCAGTCTCACCTGTCAGTCTCACCTCTGTCACCTGTCAGTCTCACCTGTCAGTCTCACCTCTGTCACCTGTCAGTCTCACCTGTCAGTCTCACCTCTGTCACCTGTCAGTCTCACCTGTCAGTCTCACCTCTGTCACCTGTCAGTCTCACCTGTCAGTCTCACCTCTGTCACCTGTCAGTCTCACCTGTCAGTCTCACCTCTGTCACCTGTCAGTCTCACCTCTGTCACCTGTCAGTCTCACCTGTCAGTTGTCACCTGTCAGTCTCACCTGTCTGTCTCACCTGTCAGTCTCACCTGTCAGTCTCACCTGTCAGTCTCACCTGTCAGTCTCACCTCTGTCACCTGTCAGTCTCACCTGTCAGTCTCACCTGTCAGTTGTCACCTGTCAGTCTCACCTGTCAGTTGTCACCTGTCAGTCTCACCTGTCAGTTGTCACCTGTCAGTCTCACCTGTGTCACCTGTGTTGTTCAGGTCTGTTGGAGCTGAACGTGTCGGGCTGTTCGTGGCCGGCGGTCTCGGCTCTGTGTCAGGCCGTCTGTCCCTGTCTGAGGCTGCTGGATCTCAGCAGAGTGGAGGACCTGAAAGACTCCCACCTGAGAGAGCTGCTGGCCCCCCCACCTGACACCAGGACAGGTGAGACCTCCCTTAGAAACACTTCTAGAGGATCAGATTTAGTGTTTAGTTTCAAAGAGCTTCCTGGAACTTGTTCTGACTAATATGTTCAATTTATTTAAAATACCTTTAATCTTCATTACAGTCCTTAAGAGTTTAAATTGTATAAAGAAAACAAAACCTTAAAACTGACAACATAACGATAAGATGAGTCTGCTGAGATGCTGCTCGGTGCACAAACCATTAATTTAAGTTTGGATGTAGACCTTTTAATTTGAAGGGTTAATAACTTTACTATTACTAATTGTAATAACCTATAATAAGCTGTTTAAAGGAGTAATCTGCACCATTTTAAGTGTTCTTAAGAGTTACAAAACCTTCAAATTGACCAAATGACATGAAAACCTTAATTAGTCATGTGAGTTTGTTTTAATCTTTGTTTTTTAATATCTCATCATTCAGTAATTTATCCATTAATCAAACCCCAAAATAGTGATGAACCCTTAAATTTACATCTGAACTGAAACATTAAATACTTTTTAGCAAACGAATGAAGGGATTCCAGTAACGTTTATAATAAACGGAGGGAAAGTGATTGATCACTTTGAGTAAGAGCTTATTAAATGATTATGTTTTAAAGTTTGTTAATGAAGGATCTGTGAACACACTGATTCAGATCCAGCTGTTTTTAGGGATCAATTACAGATGAATTTCAGGGTATTTTAGGGATCGTTGTCCTTCAGATGAAAGCGGTTCATTATCTTTTCTCCCGCCTGTTTTCTGCTCTGTGATTGGCCGATCAGCCCACGGTGAAACCAGAGTGGGGCGTTTCCAGAACGTGACGGAGCTGCGATTGGCCGGTTTGGACCTGACGGAAGCGTCGTCCCGCCTGTTGGTGCGTTACGTTCCTCGTCTGGCCAAGTTGGACCTGAGTCAGTGCGGAAACATCACGGACCAGACGATCCAGACCCTGACGTCCCCCATCTCCCCCCTGAGAGAGAGCCTGACCCACATCAACCTGGCAGGTAAACACCGGTCCACGTCAACAACAGTCGACACATTTCTGTCTAATCAACTTAAATCAGCTGTTGAGTGTTTGAATGTCAGATGTTGCTTTTCTCTATGAAGTCTGATACAATTAGAGAGATTTATAAGCTTCCTTTACGGACCCATAACAAAGATCTGATGTCTTCTCCCGCCTGGTTGGACGGAGAAGTATCGGTAAAACGGAGACGTGGTTCAAATCAGCCAACATGAAGTTTGGTGCATGAAGTGAAATCCACTGCAGTTCTTTTTATAAACAGTTGTGAAGTTGTGGGAACTGTGTGGGCAGGTCAGATAACAGATCAACATCTGGTGGACAGATGTGTTCTCAGAGCTCCAGTATGGTTTAACATAGAAACACACCTCACCACCTCCAGTTCCTCACTTCAGCCTCTCCATCCAGATGAACCAGATCCAGAACCATCGATGGTCCTGGTCCATGTCCTGGTCCATGTCCTGGTCCATGTCCAGGTCCATGTCCAGGTCCATGTCCAGGTCCATGTCCTGGTCCATGTCCTGGTCCTGGTCCTGGTCCTGGTCCATGTCCTGGTCCTGGTCCTGGTCCATGTCCTGGTTGCACTTAAACCTGCTTTTGTTTCTGGTGCTTTAGATGTTACAGTAATAATTAGGTGCTGCAGGTGTTTCAGGTGCTGCAGGTGTTTCAGGTGCTGCAGGTGTTTCAGGTGTTGCAGGTGTTTCAGGTGTTGCAGGTGTTTCAGGTGTTGCAGGTGCTGCAGGTGCTGCAGGTGTTTCAGGTGTTTCAGGTGCTGCAGGTGTTGCAGGTGCTGCAGGTGTTTCAGGTGTTTCAGGTGTTTCAGGTGTTTCAGGTGTTTCAGGTGCTGCAGGTGTTTCAGGTGTTTCAGGTGCTGCAGGTGTTTCAGGTGTTTCAGGTGTTTCAGGTGCTGCAGGTGCTGCAGGTGTTTCAGGTGTTTCAGGTGTTTCAGGTGTTTCAGGTGTTTCAGGTGCTGCAGGTGTTTCAGGTGTTTCAGGTGTTTCAGGTGCTGCAGGTGCTGTAGGTGCTGCAGGTGTTTCAGGTGTTTCAGGTGTTTCAGGTGTTTCAGGTGCTGCAGGTGTTTCAGGTGTTTCAGGTGTTGCAGGTGTTGCAGGTGTTTCAGGTGCTGCAGGTGTTTCAGGTGTTTCAGGTGCTGCAGGTGTTGCAGGTGCTGCAGGTGTTTCAGGTGCTGCAGGTGTTTCAGGTGTTTCAGGTGCTGCAGGTGTTTCAGGTGTTTCAGGTGTTTCAGGTGTTTCAGGTGCTGCAGGTGCTGCAGGTGTTTCAGGTGTTTCAGGTGCTGCAGGTGCTGCAGGTGTTTCAGGTGTTAAAGGTGCTGCAGGTGCTGCAGGTGTTTCAGGTGTTTCAGGTGCTGCAGGTGTTGCAGGTGCTGCAGGTGTTTCAGGTGCTGCAGGTGCTGCAGGTGTTGCAGGTGTTGCAGGTGTTGCAGGTGTTTCAGGTGTTGCAGGTGTTTCAGGTGCTGCAGGTGTTTCAGGTGTTTCAGGTGCTGCAGGTGTTTCAGGTGTTTCAGGTGCTGCAGGTGTTGCAGGTGCTGCAGGTGTTTCAGGTGCTGCAGGTGTTTCAGTCTCTCTCTCTCTGTGTTTCAGGTTGTGTGAAGGTGACGGAGCAGTGCGTCCCGTTGCTGCGTCGCTGCACCTCCCTGCAGATGGCGGACCTGCGCTCCTGCTCCCTCCTCTCCTCTGAGATCGGACAGCTCCTCTCCTTCCCCACCCACACCTCCTCCTCTTCCTCCTCCACCACCACCTCCTCCTCATCTTCCTCTTCTTCTGCCACCACAACCACCACCACCACCACCACGGTCGCTGCTTCCTCCTCCACGTCCTCCTCCTCCTCCTCCTCCTCCTGTCCTCCTGAAGACAGAACGCTGCTAAAGAACAGCTAAAGCGCTCCATGATGACGTGACACTTGAGTTTCAAGGCTTACAAGCCCCGCCTCCCGCCTCGTTACACTACAGACAGGTGAGGAAGAGGAGGAGGAGGGACCTGTGCAACATTTCTCCTGATAAAGTGTTTGAGGAAAAAGCGACCACAGAAGAAGAAGAAGAAGAGGAGGAGGAAGAGGAGGTGGAGGAGAGACGTATTTTGGGAAAGTTGTCGGTAATAGTTGAGTAAAAATAGAAACCCTGAGCATGTACATATTTGTTCTCTGTACAATTTTGGGTGTGTGTATATACTGTATCTGTAGTTTACTGTAAATGACCCTTCACCCCCACCTCCCCTCCTCCCTCCTCTCCTTCTATCCTTCCTTCCTTCCTTCTTTCCTCCTTCCTTCCACCTGACAACCAATCATCATGCCAGGCGTCTACCTGCTCATCAGTAGCTGCAGAACGAGAGAAACGAGGAAAGACTTGTAGCTTTTTCACCTTTTCATCCACAGTCTGACTTTTCTTTAAATTGTTTTGTCTCATCAGGAGTAAAATCAGACCGACGTGGAGTTTGTTGGAAGGTTGGAGCTACGCTAGCAGTTTCCCTCCGCTTACAGTCTTTGTGCTAAGCTAGGCTAACCACCTCTTGGTCTCTCCTCTGACTCTGGAGGAGTCGAAACTCGTTCTGTCGCTCTAAAAACGCTTCTTTCCTGTTTTGAAGTCTGGAATTAGATTAGTGGTTTAAAACGTGAGGAACAGATGAAATATCTTTTATGCTTCAGCTGATTCGGGATCAGATCTTCACGTTCAGGTTGTTTATCTCAGATGAAGCAGCAGCAGGAAGCGTCACAGAGGTTTCAGAAAGCCGACGACGTTTCCTGACGAGTCTTGTATTGAGCTTTAAAAGCGTCGGAGCAGCAGGTTTGAGACGATCTTTATCTGATCTGCTGGTTATCTTCTCAATGAATCAATATTCAGTTTATTGTCACATGACAAAGAAAAACAGCAAACTGTCACATCTGAGAAGCTGGAATTAATTAATCAACTCGTCTCTGCAGCAGCGTTTCACTTGTCGAAGCGAACGTGACGTCAGCTGTTCTCTGCGATGACATCACGCTGCGTTCACGTCATATCGGAGTTAATAGTGTTTAACTTAGTGTTTAGCTAATACTGTTTAACAACCAGACAGTCGGTAAATAAACTCAAACTTAAAGGATAAAGTTTCACGTTGTATTTAAACTCGTGAACACAAACAAAGATGGAGGCCGGCGGCGTCGAGCAGGAAGCAGATAAACGTAGAAACAGACGCTGGTGGGATTAATGTGTGTGTGAAGGAGAACAGTGTTAAATGTGATCGTAGAGACTCGGAGCAGCGTCGTTCAGACAAAGACGAGTCAGATCACAGATCAGCCGGATGTCAGTCGACAGGAAGTGACGAGCTTTATTTCCTCCCGTCACTCAACTGTAAATCGTCTCGTTCCCCCAGAGTCAGACAGCAGCGTGGTTAGCCTAGCTTAGCGTGGTTAGCCTAGCTTAGCGTGGTTAGCCTAGCTTAGCGTGGTTAGCCTAGCTTAGCACAAAGACTGGAAGCAGATGGAAACTGTTAGCCAGAGCTGAAGACAACTGAAATATATTAAAGGCTCTTAAATGTGTTTTCATCTTAAAAGCTGAATCTGATCAGGATTTGAAGGTAATTGATGGATAATTAATGGATTTGAATATATTAATGGGTTTTATTGTGATTTGATGGATGAAGCGGTGGCTTCACTTTCTTTCCTTTGGTTAATATTTAAGTGATATTAAGTTAAAGGGGTTTTTATCTTCTGTATCTTTACATATCTGTCAGGAATTCTTCTTCTGCATGAATCAGTTTAAACAGTTAAATTCACCAAATAATATTAAAGCCACCTTAAAACCCTTTAAATTAATAAATAGTCCTATAAAAACCCCTTAAACTCCATTCAGATACTTGAATATATTCCAGTCTGTTAATTATCCCGTTAAAGCTTCATTATTAACGCTGAATGAACAGCTTCAGTTCATCAAACCTGTAAACATGCAGCAGTCTGAAGGTGATGCAGCTAGGCTAACAGTTTCCCTCTGCTTCCAGTCTTTGTGCTAAGCTAGGCTAAACAGACCTGAATCTTCCAAACAAACATAATCTGTAAAAATGTGCGACTGTTCCTTTAAGCGGCCGGCTGACTGACTGGCGGCTGTTTGTTCAGTATTCTGTGAAAACAGCACTTTGTTTCCTCGGCAGCGTCGCAGGTGAAGTTTGGTCAGTTGTGGTTTTGGTTTGAGGTGTTTTTTTTTCCGTCATGTTTCCCGTCTGTTCGTTTGTTGCTGCGTGTGTGTGTGTGTGTGTGTGTGTGTGTGTGTGTGTGTGTGTGTTTCTCTGTGTGTGTGTGTGTGTGTGTGTGTGTGTGCGTGTGTGTGTGTGTGTGTGTGTGTGTGTTTCTCTGTGTGTGTGTGTGTGTGTGTGCGTGTGTGTGTGTGTGTGTGTGTGCGTGTCTCTGTGTGTGTGTGTGCGTGTGAGATCAGACCGACAGCGCTGGGTGTGTTCGAAACTGAGCCTCAATGTCTTCAACGTTCGCCTCAATCACTCATCTTCCCCTCTTTGTGTTTCTGACATCTGCTCCCTCCGCCTGTGTTCGTCACCTCTGATCAGACGTGATCGATCATGTTTTTTCTCAGGAGTAACTTTTCTTTTCTTTTTTTTTTCTTTAATCCAGGTTTAAATTATTTTTTGTGCCACAGCAGCACTCCAGTCCAGTCCAAACTGAGACATTCCTGCTCCGTAGTTTCATCTTTCACTCCTTCCTCTGTTTGTTTGTTTCTATTCGCTGCATCGTTCAGATCACATGACTTCAGTTAGAATCTGTTTCCTGTTGAAGCCCGTTTCTGCCTCCAAATCAGAAAGTTAGAAATGAGAAAAAGGAAAAGAACTGATGATCAATTATGAGAAACTAAATCGTTATGACTTCTTGTATCTTGATTTCTATAATAATCATCGACAGCTCGTTAACGTATCTGATCATCTGACTTCCTGTTGCATCATAATCTCTGTTCACTATCTGCTGATTTATTATCTTCTTCTTCTCATTTTGAAAAGTCATTTGTTTTAATCTTGATCTCGGTAAATTAAAATGATATCATGATCTCCATTAATCTCCTAATCCTGACGTCTAAAAAGCCATAATTTCATCTTGAATTATCTCATAATTCGACTTTAAGAAGTAAAACATTAGATTTACTGTCATGATCTTGACTTAGTGAATGAAGATGAAGAGATTATATCTCATAATCCTGATTTAGTTTTTCATAATCTCGAGTGTTTTCATCTCTAACTCGGCTGAAACGGGCGTCGTCGTTTTCTCAGGGGCTTCACTTATGAACAGATGAGTTTCCTGTCAGGAACCGGTGATGCAGCGGCGTTTTCATGTCGAGGTCGTTAAAGACGAATCTTTGTGTTTCATAAACGGCGCCCTGACGGTTCTGACGTGGCGGACGCAGCTGAACGGATCCGTTTCCTGTCGTCGATCCGCTCGGCTGCGACTGTCTGCGTTTATTTTTCTTGTCGTGTGAACTGGCTGTCTGAACGCGAGGCAGTGGCACTGAGGGGGGGGGCGGGGGGGGGGGGGGGGGGGGGGGGGTCCAGAAGGTTATTTCATGATGTCGTGTTTTCAAAATGTGCAAACAGCAGCCAAATAAATCGTGAAATATGATTATTTTAATAATGAGAAGAAGCAGCTCGGTCAGAATAGAGAAACACGAACAGCTGTTATCACTGAGTTATGCTAACGGAAATGTAGCGCACTCGCTAGCGGTTCAAAGTGAAGCTAACAGCCATGAAGTGTTGAGCAGCTGAAGGTTCCTGGAGTGTTTTTTTTTTCTCGTTCTGTTTTCTCGTTTCAAATGTTTCTTTAACGGAAACGTGACTGAACTCAGGACTCTCCTGATGATGTAACACGTTACGTTATTTACGCTTCGTTTCTGAGAAATCACGTCTTGTCTGAGAGAAAACTACAAAACCCACGAGCCACGGCTGCTGTTGCTATGAAGAAGCTGTAAACAAAACGCGTCACCATGGTTACTGAATTCACTCAAAGTGACCCAGAAATTAAAAGTGAACTGATTAAATCTGCAGATTGTAAAATAAGTTCAATCTTTAGCCCGCCGTGTGACGGAACTTTAAGCTCAGTGATTGGCTGGCTGTTGCTGAAATGCACCCTGGGAGTCGTAGTTGACTTCTCCCCTGAAATCTTTGTCATCAGTCTTACAGCACCAGATGTTTTCTAACTCAGTTGTTCATCTTTTGTTGTGAGTTTCATGTTGAACTGAGAGTCTCTGACAGTCTGAGAGAAACATGAACGAGATTTTAACTGCAGGAACCAGAGAGGCTGAAATATTTCCTCCCACTTCACAACTGTATTCATTTGTCACAGCTAAGACCTGCTTTGGTAAGGAGCTAGCACATTAGCCAGCCTAAGTAACAAGCTAACAGCTGCTAACTAACTAGCTTGTTACAGAATCAGCAATGGAGGTTTGAGGTTAAGTCCAGAAAATATTATTGTCAAGATGAGTCTCATGTTGGTTAGCTACCTGCTACCATGTGAGCTTTATATATTTCCATTTTAGCTAACTGATTTCTCCACAACAAAGCTAAAAACTAAGAACAAACAAGTAAAACAGAATCTACAATCAAAATTCTGTTGCGAAAATCAATAATTATGTAACGCAGATCATTTTTTAAACCTTAGATCTGTGTTGCTAGCTTGTTAGCTCATTAGCAAGCTTAGCTAACTGGTGTTACAGAACAAAGTTAGAGAGTTTTGTGGTACAAATAAAGATTATTTATGTTAGGACAGATGTTGGTTAGCTACAGGCTACCATATTAGCTCAAATAAATCTAAGGATGAAAAACGAGAAATTTTGTCGGGAGAATGAGCGGGAAAATTATTTTTCAAACCTCAGATCTGCATTGCTAGCTTGTTTGCGCTTTAGCAAACTTGGGTAACAAGCTGACATTAGCGAGCTAGCTGGTGTTAGCTTGCTACTGAACAAATAAATAATACAGGTTATGATTATTGGCTAAAATGATGAGATGGTTAATCGATTGAACAACATTTTGATAATCGATTCATTGTTTACATCTGTAAAGCAGAAACGTTTCTCTGGTTGCAGCTTCTTGAATGTTTTAATTTGCTGCTTTTCTGTTTTATATCTTTATAAACTGAAACTCTGCTGTTTCTGACAAAACTGGGAACATTTAGAGCTTGTGAGCAGCGTTTTTTTTTTTTTGTTTGTTTATTTTTTCCACAAAACGAGTAATCAATAATGAAAACAATCATTTACAGCCCTCTTATCATTAAGTATTGTAGGACTGTGATAGAATACATCGACATCCATCTACATTAGCAGGAAATGCAAAGTATTATCTGATAAATATTAAATATCTGCAGCCAAACTTCTCGTCGTGCCATAAACACACCAGATCAACGTCTTGACGTCTGATTGGGTCAGTTTTTATATTTTAGTTTTTTTCTGTTGTGATTTAGTTTGTTTTTTACTGTGACTGTAATGTGGGGATGATGCGTATCACAGCTTCAAAATTTACCTGGCAACAAGTGAGGAGATCAAATCTGATTGGATGATAATTCCTGACTCCCTAAAAAGCTCTTATCCAATCACGTTATCTCACCTTCTGTCTCTATCTTAGTAAAAACTGAACTCATGTTTTTATTGATGTTTTAAAGATGCACTGGATCATCATCATCATCACCTTCATCCTCACCGTTTGCCAAATGTAATTTTTGTTGTGAAAAGGGGCATTTTATCCTGTTTTCTTTTTGTTTGTTTTTGTTTGTTTTTTGTTCTTTTTTTATACTTTGTCCATGACTCTTCCGTTGTGTTGATGGAAAAAAAAAAAAAATGAGGAAGAAGTTGGAACAAAAATTAAAAGAGACAAAAAGACCAACTCAAGGCAGCTACGTATGAGTGACTACTGTAAAATGACTAACTAATAAAGAAGCAATGGGTTTGTTTTTACAACTCGTGTCTGTTCGAGCTTTTCTTTCACAACATCACCTGTCAGGTCATAAATGAGGCTTTTAAAGGAGCACTCCGCCAATTTCCCACATTATTGGTGCTTCCTGTTTGCCTCACTTCTCTCAGTCCCTCCCAGGTGTTTCATTATTATTTAACAATCCATGTTATGATGAGAAAGTCTTGTAATCTGTAGGAATAATCTGGATTATTATTGTTTATGTTGAAGGGAAACTTTCTATCCAACACAAAGAGGATTTTCAGCCTCATAGAAAGTGATATAATAGTGATATTATCCATACAAAGAATGAAAAACTAAGAACAAACAAGTAAAACAGAATCTACAATCAAAATTCTGTTGCGAAAATAAATAATTATGTAACGCAGATCATTTTTTAAACCTTAGATCTGTGTTGCTAGCTTGTTAGCTCATTAGCAAGCTTAGCTAACTGGTGTTAGCTTGCTACAGAACAAAGTTAGAGAGGTTTGTGGTACAAATAAAGATTATTTATGTTAGGACAGATGTTGGTTAGCTACAGGCTACCATATTAGCTCAAATAAATCTAAGGATGAAAAACAAGAAATTTTGTCAGGAGAATGAGCGGGAAAATTATTTTTCAAACCTCAGATCTGCATTGCTAGCTTGTTTGCGCTTTAGCAAACTTGGGTAACAAGCTGACATTAGCGAGCTAGCTGGTGTTAGCTTGCTACTGAACAAATAAATAATACAGGTTATGATTATTGGCTAAAATGATGAGATGGTTAATCGATTGAACAACATTTTGATAATCGATTCATTGTTTAAGAAGGAAACTTCTTTTATGAATCAGACCTTTTAATCCAGATGTTACATCAACAAGTCAAATCTAATCTTTGGAGTCGATCTGACACCTGAAGCGGGATGTTGATGAGTCTGATCAGCTGCAGCGTCCGATCAATAACTGATATCCAATAAAGGTGTGTGTGTGTGTGTGAGAAAAGACTGTCAGTGAAGTCTTTCACGTCCTTCACGATGGCGGACCTGATGACACCATGGTGATGTCATCAGGGCGATGACTGTTTTTTTCACAGTTAACTGACATTTCATGGACTGAACCATCAATGAAGAAAATAATCTGCAGATGAATCAATAATGAAAACAATCATCGGCTGCCGCTCGGCGCTGCCTGTACGTGTCATCATGTCTACGAGGTCTCAGGTGGACTCTGCAGACCTCCACAGAGTCCTTCAGGTGCAGCCTGCAGACCACATGTCAGAATAAGCTTTCAGCATATAAAAAGCATCATTTGTTTTTGTTTATTTGTTCTTTATGAGAGCCAAAGAATCACAGCGGATCACTTCTTACTTTATTAATTAATGCTGGTAACACTTTAGTTCCTTTATTTATCATTAATAATCAGTATATAAACATTAGTGGAACCAGGAAGTATGTGGAAGGACTGTCCACATACTTTTGGCCATATAATGTGTTACTGTAACATCAGGAGTTCATCACCTGCAGTATCTGATTAATAATAATAATAATAATATCTGATCAATTCATTGTTTTGTTTTTTATTTCAAAACACATTGAACAACAAAAACAATTAAATTCAAAACAGATTTTTTTTTGTATTTCCGGAACCAGAAACAAACATTTTAAAAGCTTTTTAGCCGCAAAACAAAAACTTTGACTTAAACACGTGCACGTACGCGCGCACACGAGATGGGGCACGCCACAGAGGAGGAAACGGGGTCGCGCGGGAGATGATGATGATGAGGAGTGTGATGGTGTGTTCAGGTGCTGCTCGTAAACTCGCAGATCTCATAAACATTTTCTGGTTTGAAATAAAACCAAAATTTATTTTTAATTTTAGAATTTCTGAGAAAAGTTTCAGTCTATAGATTAAATATAATCTATAAATTTAATATCAGAAAAAGGAAACTATTGATGTTGAAAAGTCTCATTCTGTAAAATCTGCTTTAATAAAAGAAATATTAATTACATGAATCATTATTATCAGTTTCAACATTAAACATACAAAAATAATATTTTAGCAATAATAATAATAATAATAATACCAAAGAAAATCAAACATCTGATTTCAGAGGGAAATATTGTACTTTCTACTCCACTACATTTATTTGACAGCTTTAGTTACTTTTCAGATGAAGATTTGACACAATGGATAATATAACAAGCTTTTAAAATACAACACATTGTTAAAGATGAAACCAGTGGTTTCCAACCTTTTTGGCTTTTGACGTCTTACAAAAAGCAGTGTGTAGTCGGGGTCACATTTCACATGTCTATGAGTTGTTAACAGCTCCACCAAATAGTGATTTTTCCCTCTAAACTTCTCACATGCTTTCATTTCAATAAATGTTCAAATGATCCAATATTTCAGCAAAAATCAAAGATTAGAGAAAAAGTCCAAAAACTGAAAACAGATTTGTGTATCAGAACTTTGTTTTTTCTTCTTTCCTCTCCCATTAATCATCTCACCACCCCTCAGATTTATCTGCTGACCCTTTGGAGGGGCCCCACCCCTAGGTTGGGAACCACTGGACTAAACTAGCTAACTGTATATAAAGTAGTGTAAACTAGCTCCACCTCCAGCAGCTACAACAGTAACATGCTGCTCTAACACTGATGCTTCACTATTAATAATCTAATGATGTCATATATAATAATATATCAGTCAGAGGGACCAAACCACTACTTTTACTGCAATACTTTAACTACATCAAGCTCATAATACTTATGTACTTTTACTGCAATACTTTAACTACATCAAGCTCATAATACTTATGTACTTTTACTGTAGGAGGGTTTTTCATGCAGGACTTTTACTTGTAACGGAGTATTTTTACATCGTTATATTGGTACTTTTACTGCCGTAAAGTATCTGAGTATTGTTTGTAACTACGTTTTCTTGCTGTGTTGTGTCTCGCCTCCGCCCAACCTGCACTACTTTAAGGTGTCCTGTGGTCCCTGAAGGCAGCACGTCGCCCCGTCAGCGCGTGATATCCTTCCGCGGGAGAGAAGCGCGCGGCCCTTTCCCTCCGACAGCACAGGATGTGAACGGGACGTTACTCTGCGCCACCGTGAACGTTTCCCGCCCCATCCGACTGAAACACACCGAGCTAGCACCGGGTCCCTCCGCCTGAACCCGCCCTGCGGCGCCACCGACGGAGCTCCGTGAAGAAATATAATCTGCTGCGAGCTGCGCGGCAACCGAAACCGAGAGAGAGAGAGCGAGGCTGCCGGCGGAATGGAGCTCATCACAATCCTCGAAAAAACGGTCTCTCCAGGTGATTATCAGCACCGCAGCCTCCGCACACCATACGCCCGCGCTCCGCGGCTGTATGTTGGGGCGGCGGCTGCTCCGGTGAACCGGCGGCGGCTGCTCCGGTGAACCGGTGAAAGTTTAAAGGAGGGAAAAGCTTCGCTAGCGGGGAGCTAGCTCGTCATGCTAACGCTAACGTCACGGCCCCAGTCCCCGCAGATAACGCGGGTGACTCTGCACTCTGTCCGGCGGATTCTCGCAGCCTGACAGCGGCGGTAACCCGCCGATCAGCCCGCTGATCCATTAAAAACGCAGTCACATAATAATCCTGTCGGTTCGGTTCGCGGAGGCTGACCTGACAGCCGGATTCAGCTCGCGACCCTGCCCATGCCCGTTAGCCGCTCTGCTAGCCCCTGCTGCCGGCCGCCTCCCGCACGCATGCCCGGCTAACGGCTCTTTTAAACCGCTTAAACCGGAGAAAAGTGCCTCCAGTTGCTACTTTAGCGTTGTTCAGTTTCTTTACACCGAGTTGATGTTGTTTAAACCGAATTGCTGTTTGTCCCGAAAACTTTATTTTTGCGTCTTAAAATGTGTCCCGGCGGCCGGCTAATGCTAGCATGCTAACGCGGCTAACACGCACGCTGGAGCCGCGGCGTGCTTCCTCCGGCGGGACCGGGTGCCTTATCGGTGAAATCCTCCTTTAATGTCGTTCATTAATGGGACGTATCTGTAACATGTCCTCTGTCTAAGCCCGGTAAACTTCCCGGTTCACGGTTTATATTGGAAGGTCCGTGGTAAAGGCGTGTGTTAGCATGCTAGCTGTGTGCTACATTGAATAACCCCTCTCCCCTCCTCTCCTCTCCCCGCAGATCGGAATGAACTGGAGGCGGCTCAGAAGTTTCTGGAGCAGGCTGCCATAGAGAACCTGGTTAGTATGTTGTTAGCATGTTGGTAATGTGTTGTGTGGACTGTGGAGGGGAAGCTAACAGACCTGCTGCTACAGTCAGACATGCAGCAGCATGGAGGAGAGAGGAACTCAGGACAGCTGCTGCCCCCCCCCCCCCCCCCACTAAAACACACACACACACACACAAACACACACACACACACACACACACTGCTAGCGTTAGCATTTCATGGAGGCAGCTACACCCATCTGATGTGGTGAGAGCTGCAGATTCAGCGTGTTCATCAGCTAATATGTCGCTTTACAGACATTTAAAGGGTCATTTCACCCAAATTATAAAAGACACAGACACACAAGCAGCGTCTGTCCAGTCTGATTTAGTTGTTCTGGTTTGGAGATTCAGTATCTCCAAGTTAAATGTTTTCTGCTCTCTGCTCGGACAGATTTCAACAACTCAGCAGCAACATATGCAGCAGTGGTGGGCAAACTGTGGCTTGTGGGCCAAATCTGGCCCTCCAGCTACAGTTTTAGTCCCCCTGCTGAAAGCTGAAGTTCTGACTATAATAGTTTAGATAAAAACCTTGAACATAAAGTTTGATAAATCTGCTGTGGATAACAAAATAAACCCCAGTGAACATCAGCTTGTTCCACAGCAGGAGCGAGCTGTTTGAACTCTGATGCTGCTGACATTAAAGGACCTGTTCCCAGTGTTCCCAGTGTGTTAAACCAGCAGTCAGGTGTCTGTAATCATTCCTCCTGTTCATACTGGATATTAAAGATCCTTCAAATGTGCTTTCAATGCATTTAAAAGTCTGTGTGAAGCTTCTATTCAGCTTCAGCAGTCTGAGTTAGTCATATTAAGTGGATATCTGACACATTTACAGTCTTTTTAGCATCAAATTCCCTCTTTGTGTTTCCTCGGACAGTGTTTCCCTGTTGAGCTGCAGGTGGAAGTATAGTAACAAAAAGAGGAACTTTGGCACTAAAAAGACTGTAACGTTGAAAGATATCTACTTGATTTGACTCATTTGGACACTGAAGCTTCATATTAGCTTCAGATAAACTTTAAATACAGTTTTGCACAGAAGGAGGACTGTGGATTTACATTGTAAGGTCATTATGAAGGGATCTTCTAATGGTCAGTATGAACAGGAGGAATGATTACAGCTTTAATGTTTATTTGATGACTGTTGGTTTAACACTCTTGATAAACTGAAAATCAATGACAGAATATATATTCATGAATCTGTTAACTCACTAATGAGAAAAATGATCTTACATATAATCCTAAACACTGTTAGAAATTTATTTTCTTCTTAATTAAAAGAAATGAACTAAACATACAGCCTGAATCAACTGAACCATGAAGAAGCTTCAGTCCTACTCCATTAGTTGATTAGTTCTTAAAATGCTGCTAAGTTATAAATTCAACCTCAAACATGCAAAACAGTTTAAAAAGTGAGTTTTTAGACCTGGATATTATGGATATTATGGTTTATCATTTTACACAAGTTACAAGATGTTTCTGTTTTTGGCTGAAATGTAGAAGAACTAACGGTTTCATCTCTGGATGATCTGAACCAGCTGAGCAGCTGCTGAAGGTTCAACAGCAACAGTCTGATGTGTTGATACATGCAGAGCTGCAACTAATGATCATTATTGATTAATCTCATTTATTCTCTTGATTAGTCGTTTGGTCCATAAAATGTTAGAAAATATTAAAATGTTGATCAATGTTTCCTAAAGATGACGTCATCAAAGATCTTCAGTTTACTGACAGAGACGAAAGAAACCAGCAAACATTCACATTTAACAAGCTGCAGTCAGAGAATATTTACTCAAAATGATTGATTGATTATCTGGTAGCTGGTTGCAGCTGTGGATCCTGAACATCAGTGTTTCTGTCTGGAGTTTCACTTTAGTGTAATTTGCTGACTAATAACAGAAGTCAGTGGGCGACTCCCTGATCGGATGCTGCTGAGTATCACAACATCAAACTCAACTCCCGTCTGCACGAATATCACTAACATCAATATAACATCAATATAACATCAATATAACATCAATATAACATCACTATAGCATCACTATAACATCAATATAACATCACTATAACATCACTATAACATCAATATAACATCAATATAACATATGCAACACTAACAAGCACCTTTCTGTGAAATATTAACCTCCTAAAACACTTTTACAGTCAAAACTGAAGAGTTTTAGTTTCTGGATACTGCATCATGATGATGATGATGATGATGATGATGATGATGATGATATATTTGCATCAATGTGATGAAGCACTTTGATTTTACAGCTATTGATGAAAAGCAGATATTTTATCCATAAACAGTTGCTCTGCTTCAGGAGCATGTAGTGACATCAGAGTATAGATGGATCACATGACTCATTGATCATCTGTTAGAGCTCAGTAATGATCAATAAAGAAGCTCCAACTCAGACTCCAGGAATATCTAATAATATCTAATAATATCTAATATGTTAATCAATACGTCATTCATGCAACTCAACAACTGTAGCACAGTCTTAAAAAGATGATTGACAGTCTCAGACGGCTGCGTTTCCAACGACAACAAAAGAAATGAAATAAAAAAATATTATCTCAGTTTCAACCGAAGCTGCTTGAAAAGTTTATCAACGTAAAACACGGATCATAATTAACGTTAATACTGTTCCCTCAGCTCTGCACCAATCAGCTCGCCTCTGTCCACACCACGCCACCGCTAGCTTACTGTTAGCCATTAGCTTACTGTTAGCCATTAGCTTACTGTTAGCCGTTAGCTTACTGTTAGTCGTTAGCTTACTGTTAGCCGTTAGCTAGTAGCCTGTACACTGCCGCTGAACCACGAGTGCTGTCCAGACTGTTCTATAACACAACTGCTAACAAAACTTAATGTCCTTTACTGAACCGCCGCTGTGACTGTAGTTTAAAAACATCTTAAAAATACATTTAAATCATTCACTGGGTTTATAATATGGACGTTACAGGATATAATCTTTAACGTGTTTCATCACTTCCTGTAACGACAACTAGAGAGAATAAATCAGCTCATCAGTCACTAGATAACATGAGTTAGAAACGTTACAGTATTCAAATGTCAACCATCCGCCCCCCAAACCAGCCAATCAACAACCATCCGCCCTCCAAACCAGCCAATCAACAACCATCCGCCCTCCAAACCAGCCAATCAACAACCATCCGCCCCCCAAACCAGCCAATCAACAACCATCCGCCCTCCAAACCAGCCAATCAACAACCATCCGCCCTCCAAACCACCAGACCAGTAATACTGAATTTAACCACCAGGTGTCGCACATGACTCAGTTGCTCCTGAGTGGAGCTCAGTGAGATCAGCTGAGTCACACAAAGTGTTTTTATTTGTGTTTCTGGTTTAACAGCCGGAAACACTGCAGCTATGCTATGCTATGCTATGCTAACTAGCATGGTAAAATGATCCGTCACGCCTCTTTGTATCCGCTTGTGTTCATAACACATCAGCATCCAGCCGGTTTAGCCGGGTTATCGACGATATCGGCAGCGTTAGCCGGGTTATCGACGATATCGGCAGCGTTAGCCGGCTGGACAGCAGCAGCCTGTCGGCGTCAGAGCCGCCGTCTGAGGCGCTCAGACGTCTCATTATGACACATGCCACTTCAGTTGGAAGTCAAACCGGTTTAAGCTGGTACACCAGACTGGCAAAACCGGAAACCAACCCAACCCTAGAAGGTACCAGTGACAGCAGCAGGAAGGCTGAATGTACACAGGATGATACGCAGCAGTGGAAACAGTAGTTGACTGGTTTATGCAGAGTTCACCAGTCAGTGAAAGTGTTCCTGCTGGCTCTGGTCCTGGACCAGGTCCTGGACCAGGTCCTGGAGGCATCTTCCTGCATCTGCTGGCTGACCGTTTCCATCAGTGCAAAAACAAGAATTCAAACAAATCAAATGAGTTTATTTCCTGCAGCTGTGAGTTATAACTGATCTACATCCTCGTGTTTACAGCTCACTTATCTCTAAAAATCTGCTTTGAAAAACAAATCTTTCTATATTTTTATTTTCTTAAATTGAGTTGTGATAGTTTTCGTTCTTCAGCCTCCAGTCCGATAAGGGACACGTGGCCGGCAGCGTCTATTGTAGTAATCCTCCTTTTGTTACCGTAGCGATAGACGAGCCATATGGAGGACGGACGATGCTCAGAAACACTAAACAAACCATCATCAGACTGAGTTTCTAGTCTTTAAATCAAAGATATATTGTGTTTCTGTCCTGACTGAGATGAAACGTTTAACAGAAAGATGAAGTCGGTGTTTTAGTGTTGTGGGTGTAAAGAGCTCTGACAGCCTGATGGAGCTGCAGAGGAGGAGGATGAGGATGATGATGATGATCAGACTTTATTTCTGTGGACTGACTGTACAATCAGCTGAGAGCAGAGCTGTTAAATAATGTTTCTTTTAGCTTCCTGTTGTTACTGCTGTTAATAAATGAGGGATAGTGACGAACCTGCAGAGAATCATCAGTGACTCTGCAGCTTTATAGTGAGTTTCTGCTCATTGTTTATTTGTTTACTGCTCTGCTTCACTCTCAGCGTCTCATACTGAACACTACCTGCTCAGTTAGCTGTAGACTACCTGCTCAGTTAGCTGTAGACTACCTGCTCAGTTAGCTGTAGACTACCTGCTCAGTTAGCCGTAGACTACCTGCTCAGTTAGCCGTAGACTACCTGCTCAGTTAGCCGTAGACTAGCTGCTCAGTTAGCTGTAGACTAGCTGCTCAGTTAGCCGTAGACTACCTGCTCAGTTAGCCGTAGACTACCTGCTCAGTTAGCCGTAGACTACCTGCTCAGTTAGCTGTAGACTACCTGCTCAGTTAGCTGTAGACTACCTGCTCAGTTAGATGTAGACTACCTGCTCAGTTAGCCGTAGACTAGCTGCTCAGTTAGCCGTAGACTAGCTGCTCAGTTAGCTGTAGACTACCTGCTCAGTTAGCTGTAGACTAGCTGCTCTCAGTTAGCTGTAGACTACCTGCTCAGTTAGCTGTAGACTAGCTGCTCAGTTAGCCGTAGACTACCTGCTCAGTTAGCCGTAGACTAGCTGCTCAGTTAGCCGTAGACTACCTGCTCAGTTAGCTGTAGACTACCTGCTCAGTTAGCTGTAGACTACCTGCTCAGTTAGATGTAGACTACCTGCTCAGTTAGCCGTAGACTAGCTGCTCAGTTAGCCGTAGACTAGCTGCTCAGTTAGCCGTAGACTAGCTGCTCAGTTAGCTGTAGACTAGCTGCTCAGTTAGCTGTAGACTAGCTGCTCAGTTAGCTGTAGACTACCTGCTCAGTTAGCTGTAGACTAGCTGCTCAGTTAGCTGTAGACTACCTGCTCAGTTAGATGTAGACTACCTGCTCAGTTAGCCGTAGACTACCTGCTCAGTTAGCCGTAGACTAGCTGCTCAGTTAGCCGTAGACTAGCTGCTCAGTTAGCTGTAGACTACCTGCTCAGTTAGCTGTAGACTAGCTGCTCTCAGTTAGCTGTAGACTAGCTGCTCTCAGTTAGCTGTAGACTACCTGCTCTCAGTTAGCTGTAGACTACCTGCTCTCAGTTAGCTGTAGACTAGCTGCTCAGTTAGCTGTAGACTACCTGCTCTCAGTTAGCTGTAGACTAGCTGCTCAGTTAGCTGTAGACTACCTGCTCAGTTAGCTGTAGACTACCTGCTCAGTTAGCTGTAGACTACCTGCTCAGTTAGATGTAGACTACCTGCTCTCAGTTAGCTGTAGACTAGCTGCTCAGTTAGCCGTAGACTACCTGCTCAGTTAGATGTAGACTACCTAATCAGTTAGCTGTAGACTACCTGCTCAGTTAGCTGTAGACTAGCTGCTCAGTTAGCTGTAGACTAGCTGCTCAGTTAGCTGTAGACTAGCTGCTCAGTTAGCTGTAGACTAGCTGCTCAGTTAGCTGTAGACTAGCTGCTCTCAGTTAGCTGTAGACTAGCTGCTCAGTTAGCTGTAGACTAGCTGCTCAGTTAGCTGTAGACTAGCTGCTCAGTTAGCTGTAGACTACCTGCTCAGTTAGCTGTAGACTAGCTGGTGAACATAGTGGAGCAGATATTTCCTTCAGGAGTTGGTAGAGAGCAGAAACAGCTAAAAGAGAGAGAATATTAGACAGAAACAGACTCCACATGAATGATAATGTTGCTCCGTAAATAAACAACTGTTTGCTAACATGTTCAACATGTCAACCTGTTAAATGGTTTTATTGTTCACCAACTTGTAACTCTTGTTTTAAAAGCTGCTTTATAAATAAAGCTTCCTGATAAGCTGCTGATGAGTCAGAGTTGAGTTCATCACTTGTTTTATTCTGACATGTTTCTGCTGTTTCCTCTGTAATCTCACGTCTCTTCCTCCTCTCTCCTCCTCTTCCTCAGCCCACATTCCTGGTGGAGTTGTCCAAAGTGTTGGCGAACCCAGGAAACACTCAGGTGGCTCGTGTGGCCGCCGGCCTGCAGGTGAAGAACTCTCTGACCTCCAAAGACCCCGACGTCAAGACGCAGTACCAGCAGAGATGGCTGGCCATCGACGCCAACGCTCGCCGCGAGATCAAAAACTACGTAAGGACGCAGATCGCCTGCGGGAAGGGTTGGTTTGATGTTCACTGTCTCATCACGTCCCGTCTGTCTCTCAGGTTTTACAGACTCTGGGCACGGAGACGTATCGACCCAGCTCGGCGTCGCAGTGCGTCGCTGGGATCGCCTGCGCAGAGATTCCCGTCAACCAGTGGCCCGAGCTGATCCCCCAGCTGGTGGCCAACGTCACCGACCCCTCCAGCACCGAACACATGAAGGAGTCCACGCTGGAGGCCATCGGATACATCTGCCAGGACATCGTGAGTGATCGCACACACACACACCGCTCATCATCTCTCAGCTAACTGATGAAGATGTCGGTCACAGTTCACTAAAAGCTGACGTGACGTCCTCAGACTGTCCGTCAGTCCAACGGTAACCAGGACAACAGCAGAGCACTGCTGCGATCATTAAACATACTGGAGAGTAACATGAGTGATTGACAGCTGACTCATCATTAATAATCCTTCAGTTCTGCACCATAAAGTAATAATAATCACAAAATAAACAAACGAGTGTGATAGTGAAGGACGTGAACGGTGCATCAGGATGAAGCTGCTGATCAGCTGATCTGTTACATCAGCATTGAGAATAGATGAATGTTTTAAATATGAATCTAAATATCAAAGGACAGACTCAGCCGGTGTTTGCAGTCAGCTGGAACATGACCAGCTCACTGTCACATGACTCGTTATCACAGTCTTCATGTTTATCACGTCGTGTTTATTGTAATATGTATGTTTGTAAAAATGTTCACTTTGAGCAAATGAAGACGGTGATAATGAGTCATGTGACTCACTTGTGAGCCAACCTGAACGCACTGTTGGCTCTTAATAAAGTCACAGTGAAGTCACTACAGCGTGCGCTGGTTCACTTTGATTTTCACCATCAATCTAAATATATAAATAAATCTAAATATTGTTTCTGGAGCAGCGACAGCAGAGACTGACTGGAAACTGATCTAACATGTCAACATGTCACTTCAATCATATGACTGACCTTTATAAAGACACCAGTCCTTCCTCCTCCTCCTCTTCCTCCTCCCTGTGCTGAAGGTGTCGCTGGTGGAGGGAGGAGCTGGTTTAGTTTAGTTGAAGCAGCTGTAAAACACTCTGCTGTTTATTGACCAGTAACAGAAACAAACATAGTCGTCAACTTCAGGTGATCTTCACTTCACCTGGTTCAGTGTGAGAGAGTGTGTGAGAGAGTGTGAGAGAGTGTGAGAGAGTGTGAGAGTGTAGGACAGAAGCAGTTCGACCATAAATGATAAAATATTAAATCAATATGTGACGTCAGAGTTGATGTGTGAGTGAGTGTAATGCTGATGATGTCATCACCGTCAGTCTATAACGAGGCTCGTTATCGTTTGACGTCTGTTTAATAATTTCACTTTCATGAAGGAAACTAAAAAGCTTCAGATCGTCACAGTGAGAAGCTGCAACATTCAGGTTTTTATTTTAGTTCAAATGGTTTCAGATGAATTTAGTGTTCAGGGTTTAATGGCTGCAGCTCTAGATCAGGGTCTCTCTAACCTGCAGCTCTAGATCAGGGTCTCTCTAACCTGCAGCTCTAGATCAGGGTCTCTCTAACCTGCAGCTCTAGATCAGGGTCTCTCTAACCTGCAGCTCTAGATCAGGGTCTCTCTAACCTGCAGCTCTAGATCAGGGTCTCTCTAACCTGCAGGTCTAGATCAGGGTCTCTCTAACCTGCAGCTCTAGATCAGGGTCTCTCTAACCTGCAGCTCTAGATCAGGGTCTCTCTAACCTGCAGCTCTAGATCAGGGTCTCTCTAACCTGCAGGTCTAGATCAGGGTCTCTCTAACCTGCAGCTCTAGATCAGGGTCTCTCTAACCTGGTTCTGGTTGTTCAGGATCCGGAGCAGCTGCAGGAAAACGCCAACCAGATCCTGACGGCCATCATCCAGGGCATGAGGAAGGAGGAGCCCAGCAACAACGTCAAACTGGCGGCGACCAACGCCCTCCTCAACTCGCTGGAGTTCACCAAAGCCAACTTCGACAAGGAGGTACGAACATCTCTGGATCAGGATCTGGATCTGGATCTGGATCAGGATCAGGATCCGGCTGCTCCACACATGACGTGTTGCGTGTGGGTCGCAGGTCTCTGCAGGTCTTAAAGCAGTAAATCTAGTTTCCTCAGTGACGACTGAGCAGCCGAAGCTCCTGGTGAATAAAGTGAAAGTGTGATTGTTGTCGTGCAGGAAGCTGTTTGATGCTTTGTTGCAGAGTTTCAGTAACAAACAGCTGCAGGAAGTCTCGTCCTCTGACTGAGACTTCAGCTGAAAACTGGTTAATCCATTTGATCAGGGATCAATTACATCTTTAAAATGATTGTTATATATATATTGATATAAACCGTCATACTTTCATCCTTTGGTTGGTGTTAAATTTCCTTTTTTATGTGGGATTAAAAGTCTTAAATGAAACCTGCAGTCAGCTGGTTTCTCTTCCTTCTCTCTGGGGACAAATATGATTAAATATGATTAAATATGATTAAATATGATTAAATATTAGATATTTGAACTGTTGAGCAGTTTGTCCTGTGATCCAGCAGAGGGCGTTAAAGTTCAGCATCAGCTTGACCGTCAGTAAACTGAGACGGACACATCAGATATATGTATATATGTATATATATATATATATATATATTTACCCACAGAGATAAATGAAAAGCAGATCAGACTGTTTTCCAGCTGTGTGAACAGCAGCAGGTGTTTGAAGGTTTCATTCTGCTGAAATGTTAAAGTGTGATCAGTGTTTCCTGAAGACGACGTCATCAAATGTTTAGTTTTTACTGTCAGAGACTAAAGAAACCAGCAAATCCTCACATGTAACCAGCTGCAGTCAGAGACTTTGACTGGTGTGATTGATTTTATCTTGGTCCTGTTTCAGACGGAGAGACACTTCATCATGCAGGTGGTGTGTGAAGCTACACAGTGTCCCGACACCAGAGTGAGTAACGACAGACGAGCCGCCACTTCCTGTTTCTCTTTATTAAAACACACACGCAGAGCAAAAAAACCCCAAAAAAACCACATCAACATGAAGAACAAACACTGAAATATACTGAAAGTTTCCCTCCAACATATGACATCACAACTAGTCCAGAGCCAATCAGGGTCCAGTATTTAACTTGCACACATGTGATGTGGAGACATGAAGCCTCCAGTCAACAAACACTTAATCAATATTTACAGATGATTGATTGATATTACACAAAGTGTTTTATATACAGCTGAGGATCAGTAACTGTTGTTATCCTTCATCTCCACACAATAACTCCTCATCTTCCTCAGTACAGCCGATCATAACAATACATGTTATTAATCAACTGTGCGTGTGTGTGTGCATATGTGTGTGTGTGCATGTGTGTGTCTGTGTGTGTGTGTGTGTGTGTGTACGTGTGTGTGTGTACATGTGTGTGTTTCTGTGTGTGTGTGTGTTATTGTGTGTGTGTATGTATGTGTGTGTGCGTGTGTGTGTGTGTGTGTGTGTGTTATTGTGTGTGTGTATGTATGTGTGTGTGTGTGTGTGTGTGTGTACATGTGTGTGTTTCTGTGTGTGTGTGTGTGTGTGTGTTATTGTGTGTGTGTGTGTGTGTTATTGTGTTATTGTGTGTGTGTGTGTGTGTGTTATTGTGTGTGTGTGTGTGTGTGTTATTGTGTGTGTGTGTACGTGTGTGTTTCTGTGTGTGTGTGTGTGTGTGTTATTGTGTGTGTGTGTGTGTGTGTGTGTGTTATTGTGTGCGTGTGTGTGTGTACGTGTGTTTCTGTGTGTGTGTGTGTGTGTGTGTGTTATTGTGTGTGTGTGTGTGTGCGTGTGTGTGTGTGCGTGTGTACATGTGTGTGCAGGTGCGGGTCGCAGCCTTACAGAACCTGGTGAAGATCATGTCTCTGTACTATCAGTACATGGAGACCTACATGGGTCCGGCTCTGTTCGCGGTGAGACCAGTTTAAAAACCAGAAACCAGTTCAGGAAGTGATTTATTTTTTTTTATAGAGACGACAGGATTTTAATCCTCCTCCTCTTCCTCTGTCAGATCACCATCGAGGCGATGAAGAGCGACATCGATGAGGTGGCCTTACAGGGCATCGAGTTCTGGTCCAACGTGTGTGACGAGGAGATGGACCTGGCCATCGAGGCCTCGGAGGTCTGTGAGCCCGACTTTACTGTCCTGAATGTTGAGACTTTTATCAGCTGCCGTCTCCTCACTCTGCTTCGTCTCTCGTCCAATGGCAGGCCTCGGAGCAGGGACGGCCCCCCGAGCACACCAGCAAATTCTACGCCAAAGGGGCCCTGCAGTACCTGGTCCCCATCCTGACGCAGACCCTCACCAAACAGGTACCGCACCCGGACCGCCGGCTGCTCCCCTCATCGTCCTCACTGAGTCTCTTCAGCTATGTCAGATGTTAAAGTTAAAGACGTTGTGATCTTCGTCTCTGCAGGACGAGAACGATGATGACGACGACTGGAACCCCTGCAAGGCGGCGGGCGTGTGTCTGATGCTGCTGGCGACGTGCTGCGAGGACGACGTGGTTCCTCACGTTCTGCCTTTCATCAAAGAACACATCAAACACCCCGACTGGCGTTACCGCGACGCCTCCGTCATGGCCTTCGGCTCCATCCTGGAAGGACCTGAACTCAACCAGCTCAAACCGCTCGTCATACAGGTGAGCCGCCTCGCTCGGGCGTCGTGTTTCTCTCTCCGTGTGTTTCACTAACACCCTCCTCCTCCTCCTCCTCCTCTTCCTCCCCCCTGCAGGCGATGCCCACCCTGATCGAGCTGATGAAGGACCCCAGCGTGGTGGTGAGGGACACCACGGCGTGGACGGTGGGCAGGATCTGCGAGCTGCTGCCTGAAGCCGCCATCAACGAGATGTACTTGGCCCCCCTGCTGCAGTGTCTGATCGAAGGTCTGGGGGCCGAACCCAGAGTGGCCTCCAACGTCTGCTGGGTGAGCCGGGGGGCGGGGGGGTGGACGGGGGGGGGCACAGAGGGTCTCTGACATCACTGTTACATCATCAGAAAGCTTCACACAGTCACACAAACGCCGACGAGCTTCAGACTCGTGATGAACTTTAGAAACTTGGTGTTTGATGAAAACAGACGAGAACTTTAACACAACTGAACCTTCGTGTCTGTAGTGACTCCGGTGAGGAAACGTGTCTGTAGTGACTCTGGTGAGGAAACGTGTCTGTAGTGACTCCGGTGAGGAAACGTGTCTGTAGTGACTCCGGTGAGGAAACGTGTCTGTAGTGACTCCGGTGAGGAAACGTGTCTGTAGTGACTCCGGTGAGGAAACGTGTCTGTCGTTGTTTCTTTGTGTCAAACAGCACGTCATCGGTGTAGTCGCCAAATCTTTGTCTCCAGATTTGGTGTAAACATTTAGAGGAACTGAAGTTTCATCTGAACAACAGTGAACGTTACACAAACTAGACTGACGGCAGATTGAAGAACTACTGTGAAGACTTTGATGTAATGAATGAATATAACGTGTATAAACCACATCATGTGGTCCTGATGCTGCAGCCTCTCAGTGCTTCAGTCTGAGTTTAGAGCTGTTGTACCTGGAGGACCACTGGTTGGTTTCCAGATGAATAACCGTCTTCTTCTTCTTCTCTCCTGTCTGTCAGGCCTTCTCGTCTCTGGCTGAGGCGGCCTACGAGGCCACGGACGCTGCAGAGGACCAGGAGGAGCCCAGCACCTACTGCCTGTCCTCCTCCTTCGAAATCATCGTCCAGAAACTCCTGGAGACCACAGACAGGTACGAGCCCGTCTGTCCTCAGTCACGTCTTCCTGTCAGCAACGTTAACACACAAGAACTCACAAGAACTTGTATAAATATATAAATATCAACTGTCAGAGCAAAGAAATATATCACAACATCTAGAAACAAGCAGCAAGAAAAAATCTCTAAGCATCTCTACTCAAACTAAACCTGATTCTAACCTGAACAGTGAAACTGAGTGTGAACCTCCTCACCATCATGGTTTTCAGCTAAAATCCGTCAAAGATAGAAAGACACAGTTTCCTGTCGCAGGACTTCCTGTTGAGTGTGAAGTAGGAAGTTTGAGATGCAGCCGAGTGTGAACCGCAGCTGTAGAAACACACTAAATATAGACGGATGTGAACTGTGACCTGAGAACAGACTCAGCTTTATATTAACCTCACTGAGCTGTCACCCAGCAACACAGTGTTCACATTATTCTGTCCACTGAAAACTGCAGTTTAACAATAACATGAAAACCAAAGAGCAGGTCCGAACAGCTGCCAGATCCAGTAGGAACTGTTGTGAGCTGGTTGTTTCTCTGCAGACCCGACGGACACCAGAACAACCTGCGCTCTGCTGCCTACGAGGCTCTGATGGAGATCGTGAAGAACAGCGCCAAAGACTGTTACCCTGCAGTCCAGAAAACCACACTGGTCATCATGGAGAGACTGCAGCAGGTCCTGCAGATGGAGGTGAGACGGGGAGGCCGGGAGGTTTAATACCGGGAGGTTTAGTACCGGGAGGTTTAACACCGGGAGGTTTAGTACCGGGAGGTTTAGTACCGGGAGGTTTAGTACCGGGAGGTTTAACACCGGGAGGTTCAACACCGGGAGGTTCAACACCGGGAGGTTTAGTACCGGGAGGTTTACCACCGGGAGGTTCAACACCGGGAGGTTTACCACCGGGAGGTTTACCACCGGGAGGTTTACCACCGGGAGGTTTAGTACCGGGAGGTTCAACACCGGGAGGTTTAGTACCGGGAGGTTTACCACCGGGAGGTTCAACACCGGGAGGTTTAACACCGGGAGGTTTAGTACCGGGAGGTTCAACACCGGGAGGTTTAGTACCGGGAGGTTTAGTACCGGGAGGTTTAGTACCGGGAGGTTTACCACCGGGAGGTTTAGTACCGGGAGGTTTAACACCGGGAGGTTTACCACCGGGAGGTTTACCACCGGGAGGTTTAACACCGGGAGGTTTACCACCGGGAGGTTTACCACCGGGAGGTTTATTACCGGGAGGTTTATTACCGGGAGGTTTACCACCGGGAGGTTTAGTACCGGGAGGTTTACCACCGGGAGGTTTACCACCGGGAGGTTTACCACCGGGAGGTTTATTACCGGGAGGTTTAACACCGGGAGGTTTACCACCGGGAGGTTTATTACCGGGAGGTTTAACACCGGGAGGTTTACCACCGGGAGGTTTACCACCGGGAGGTTTACCACCGGGAGGTTTATTACCGGGAGGTTTACCACCGGGAGGTTTACCACCGGGAGGTTTAGTACCGGGAGGTTTATTACCGGGAGGTTTACCACCGGGAGGTTTACCACCGGGAGGTTTAGTACCGGGAGGTTTACCACCGGGAGGTTTACCACCGGGAGGTTTAGTACCGGGAGGTTTAGTACCGGGAGGTTTAACACCGGGAGGTTTACCACCGGGAGGTTTACCACCGGGAGGTTTATTACCGGGAGGTTTAACACCGGGAGGTTTACCACCGGGAGGTTTAGTACCGGGAGGTTTACCACCGGGAGGTTTAGTACCGGGAGGTTTAACACCGGGAGGTTTACCACCGGGAGGTTTACCACCGGGAGGTTTATTACCGGGAGGTTTACCACCGGGAGGTTTACCACCGGGAGGTTTACCACCGGGAGGTTTACCACCGGGAGGTTTATTACCGGGAGGTTTAGTACCGGGAGGTTTAACACCGGGAGGTTTAGTACCGGGAGGTTTAACACCAGGAGGTTTAGTACCGGGAGGTTTAACATCGGGAGGTTTAACACCGGGAGGTTTAACACCGGGAGGTTTAACACCAGGAGGTTTAGTACCAGGCTGGGTGTGAATGTGTGTTTTTCGGTGTTATTAACAGTAACGTGTGTCTGGTCTGTGATGATAAATCATGCACCACGCTGACCGTGATGTAAAACACAACCACATTTATCTGAGACCTGATAGTTTATAAACATCACACTGAGCTTCATGTTTTCACCTCTCTGTCATTAAGGTGATGTGTGTGTGTGTATGTGTGTGTGTGTATGTGTGTGTGTGTGTGTGTGTGTATGTGTGTGTGTATGTGTGTGTGTGTGTGTGTGTGTGTGTGTGTGTGTGTGTATATATGTGTGTGTGTGTGTGTGTATGTTCAGTCACACTAAAACATGTTGGACATTAATCAGCTCTGCTGCTCGTTAGTGAGACTGTAAAGTTAAAACCTTCCTGGTCTAAATGAATGTTCACTAGAGTAGTGATATGCAGCGCCACCTCTGGACTTCTGTGTAATGATGTCACTTCCTGTGTGTTTCCAGTCCCACATCCAGAGCACCTCAGACAGAATCCAGTTCAACGACCTGCAGTCGCTGCTGTGCGCCACTCTACAGGTGAGACACACCTGAGCTGTCGCTTTGAGAGCGAACCGCCGGCCGGACGTGTTCTCACCGCTTCCTGTTTGTGTTTCAGAACGTTCTGCGTAAAGTTCAGCACCAGGACGCCCTGCAGATCTCCGACGTGGTGATGGCCTCGCTGCTGAGGATGTTCCAGAGCACGGCCGGCTCCGGAGGCGTGCAGGAGGACGCTCTGATGGCCGTCTCTACACTGGTGGAAGGTAGAGACACGCACACACACACACACACACGCACACACACACACACACACGCACGCACACACACACACACACACACACTGGCGCTGGTTACAGCTGAGAGTCGGGAGGAAGCTGAATGTTTGTGTTGTGTGCTTCAGTTCTGGGCAGCGACTTCCAGAAATACATGGATGCCTTCAAGCCTTTCCTGGCTATCGGACTGAAGAACTACGCTGAGTATCAGGTACGACACGCTGCAGCACTTCTTCTTCTTCTTCTCTGTCTGACAGACTTTTAATAAACCAAACATACAATAACAAGATGAATAAGGTCTGAACCTCAGCAGGAAATAAACTGTCTGTCTGCTTTTACATCCTGTTCAACAACAAACAGGTTAAACGTCTTTAAAAACAGAACTTGGTGATTCTCAGATTTCCGAGGCACCTTGAACGCCGCCTTTACGACCATCAGGGCTGATTTAGCTGCTTTCAGTCACATGATGCTGGTTTACACTCACTGAGCCGCCTGTCACTCATTAAAGCTGCTTGATTGTCCAACATAGTTGCTTGTTAATGTTTGAATGGACTGATAGTTATTGATCAGTAACGTGTGTCTGGTCTGTGATGATAAATCATGCACCACGCTGACCGTGATGTAAAACACAACCACATTTATCTGAGACCTGATAGATCGAATCAAATCTCACGTTCTGATTCAGCAAATCAAACCGATTAATCAACAAGTTTCAGCAGCAGAATCAATGAATCGATTGAAAACATATGAAGCGATAATGCAGCAGCAGAGTGTGGTGTTGTTGTTTCGCCACCAGGTGGAGCCTCTCTGTCTCTAATGAGACCACACGGGCTGTAAAACAAACGCACCTCCCTGGCTGCTCAAAACACTACAATACCCATGAGCCTCAGCTGCTGTTGCCACAGAGCAACAAACCGTGTCGCCATAGTTACTGAATTCACCCAAAAGTGACCCAGAAATGAAAGAATCAATCAATCTTTAGCATGTGACAGCATTTGAAGCTCTGTGATTGGCTGTTTCCTGCTGAAATGCACCCTGGGAGTTTCACCACAGAGGAAGAACAAACTACTGGAGCTTCACTGATTAACTTCTTATAAATGAGTCGTAGTATTGACGATTGTTGCTGTGATTGACCCTGATGATGATGATGATGATGATGATGATGATGATGATGATGATGCAGGTGTGTCTGGCGGCGGTGGGTCTGGTGTGCGACCTGTGCAGAGCTCTGATGTCCAACATCCTGCCTTACTGTGACGAGATCATGCAGCTGCTGCTGGAGAACCTCGGGGTGAGGAAGACTCTCCTGTTCTTGTGTGTGTGTGTGTGTGTGTGTGTGTGTGTGTGTGCGCGTGTGTGTCTGGTCTGTGATGATAAATCATGCACCACGCTGACCGTGATGTAAAACACAACCACATTTATCTGAGACCTGAATCTTTCTTCTGTTGCCGTCGACGTCTGAAAGCTCGTTTTACTGACTTCCTGCCACACGTTTGAACTACACACACGTTCACCTGAACTACACACACGTTCACCTGAACTACACACACACGTTTACCTGAACTACACACGTTCACCTGAACTACACACACACGTTTACCTGAACTACACACGTTCACCTGAACTACACACACACGTTCACCTGAACTACACACGTTCACCTGAACTACACACGTTCACCTGAACTACACACACACGTTTACCTGAACTACACACACACGTTCACCTGAACTACACACACACGTTTACCTGAACTACACACACGTTCACCTGAACTACACACACACGTTTACCTGAACTACACACGTTCACCTGAACTACACACACACGTTTACCTGAACTACACACGTTTACCTGAACTACACACGTTCACCTGAACTACACACACACGTTCACCTGAACTACACACGTTCACCTGAACTACACACACACGTTTACCTGAACTACACACGTTCACCTGAACTACACACACACGTTTACCTGAACTACACACGTTCACCTGAACTACACACGTTCACCTGAACTACACACACACGTTCACCTGAACTACACACGTTCACCTGAACTACACACACACGTTTACCTGAACTACACACACACGTTTACCTGAACTACACACGTTCACCTGAACTACACACACACGTTTACCTGAACTACACACGTTCACCTGAACTACACACGTTCACCTGAACTACACACACACGTTCACCTGAACTACACACACGTTTACCTGAACTACACACACGTTCACCTGAACTACACGCGTTCACCTGAACTACACACGCGTTCACCTGAACTACACACGTTCACCTGAACTACACACATGTTCACCTGAACTACACACGCGTTCACCTGAACTACACACGTTTACCTGAACTACACACACGTTCACCTGAACTACACGCGTTCACCTGAACTACACACGCGTTCACCTGAACTACACACGTTCACCTGAACTACACGCGTTCACCTGAACTACACACGCGTTCACCTGAACTACACACGTTCACCTGAACTACACACACGTTTACCTGAACTACACACGTTTACCTGAACTACACACACGTGTACCTGAACTACACACGTGTACCTCGCTCCTCTTCCTCCTCTGCGTCCTGCCGTCCTGTGAAGATGTTTGTGTGTCAGGTGACCTTCAGACAGGTGTAACGTCAGCTGTGTGTTTGTGTTCAGAACGAGAACGTCCATCGGTCGGTGAAGCCTCAGATCCTGTCGGCGTTCGGTGACATCGCTCTGGCCATCGGAGGAGAGTTTAAGAAATATCTGGACATCGTTCTGGATACGCTGCAGCAGGCGTCGCAGGCGCAGGTCGACAAGGTGACGACACACACACACACACACACACACACACACACACTCACACACACGCTCAGCTGATCACTAGAGGATGATTGAACCTTCATATCTGAGTCTGAACAGACGCAGAGCTGGATGATCATTTATCTTAGAAAATAAATGGTTGAAGTTTTCTGAACTGTTTGTGTTTTAATGTTTGAAGTTATTGATCAGTAACGTGTGTCTGGTCTGTGATGATAAATCATGCACCACGCTGACCGTGATGTAAAACACAACCACATTTATCTGAGACCTGATAGTTTATAAACATCACACTGAGCTTCATGTTTTCACCATTAAGGTTAAACGTCAGTGATGTAAATTCTGATTCCTGCTGAACACATTGAACTCATCGCAGCTGTTTTATCTTCATTTACACACAAAACCCTGAAGTAACGCTGCAGCATTTCAAAGCTGGCGAGTAAATGTCACATGACCTGTGCGTGCGTGTGCGTGTGTGTGCGTGTGTGTGTGTGTTCAGACGGACTACGACATGGTGGACTACCTGAACGAGCTGAGGGAGGGCTGTCTGGAGGCGTACACCGGGATCATCCAGGGCCTGAAGGGAGACCAGGAGAACGTCCACCGTAAGACCACGCCGACCGCACGCCGACCACATGACCGCACGCACGCCAACCACATGACCGCACGCCGACCACATGACCGCACGCCGACCACATGACCGCACACCGACCACATGACCGCACGCACACCGACCACATGACCGCACGCTGATCACATGACCGCACGCACGCCAACCACATGCCGATCACATGACCACACGCCGACCACATGACCACACGCTGATCACATGACCAGGCACCCTGTCAGCTGACGTCGGTTCCTCTTCCTGTCAGCAGTGAGCAGGAGGATTTTACGACGTCACAGAGAGATTTTGGGTTTTTTCACCCAGGAAGCTTCCGGCTGCAGCCGAAACACTAAACTTCCTGGTTTTGCGGAACCCAACAAACAAACAAACAAACAAACAAACATTAATAATGTGACGCCGTCTGCAGGTTCAACTCAGTTCATTAAACTTTGTTTTTCTTCTTTCTTCACTCCTTTTGATTTCACCTCTGCCCTTCATCTTCCTCCCCTTCATCTTCCTCCCCCTCATCTTCCTCCCCCTCATCTTCCTCCCCCTCATCTTCCTCCCCCTTATCTTCCTCCCCCTCATCTTCCTCCTGTCCTCCCTCCTTCCTCACATTGATCTCTCCTTCCCTGTATCTCCTCCTCTCCTCTTCCTCGCCTCCTCTTCCTCTGTCAGCTGATGTGATGCTGGTGCAGCCTCGGGTGGAGTTCATCCTCTCCTTCATCCATCACATAGCGGAGGATGAAGATCACTCTGACGGAGTCGTGGCCAACGCTGCTGGACTCATCGGGTAAGGAGGAAGAGGAGGAGGAGGAAGATATTTTAACTCAAACTCTTCATTTCATTGAATCTTTTACGTCACATCTTCTGACTTTAAATGTTTTATTTATTTATTTGTTGTTTATGTTTTAGTCTCTGCTACAGATGCTAATTTAGCGTCAGAGCTAATCTACACACATTTACACTGATAGTGTTGATTAATGTGCAATTAATAAATAAACTAATAAATCAACTAATAAACAGGTAAGTAGATGAATGTTGATGTGTTTAAAGACCTTCAGACATGAATTACATCATCAACATGTTTATAGTTTATGTCTTTAAATCAGAATTCTGGGTAAATTATCCTCCGTAGTTTTATTTCAGCTTCCTGTTTTATTGATCTTCAGTCCTTCATGTTAGTTAACGTGTGTTAACGTGTGTGTGTGTGTTCAGAGACCTGTGCACGGCCTTCGGTAAAGACGTGATGAAGCTGGTGGAGGTTCGTCCGCTCATCAACGACCTGCTGACGGAGGGACGACGCTCCAAAACCACCAAGACCAAGACGCTGGCTACCTGGGCCACCAAGGAGCTCCGCAAGCTGAAGAGCCAGGCCTGGTGAGAACACACGCACACGCACGTTAACACACACACACACACACACACACACACGCTGAAGAGCCAGGCCTGGTGAGAACACGCACGCACACACACACACACACGCTGAAGAGCCAGGCCTGGTGAGAACACGCACGCACACACACACACACACACACATTAACACACACACATGCACGCACACACGTTAACACACACATGCACACACACACGTTAACACACACACACACACACGTTAACACACACACACACACACACACATTAACACACACACACACACACACACACACACACATTAACACACACACATGCACACACACACGTTAACACACACACGCACACACACACATTAACACACACACATGCACACACGTTAACACACACACACACACACACGTTAACACACACACGTTAACACACACACACACGCTGAAGAGCCAGGCCTGGTGAGAACACACACACAGAGTGGTTTTGAAGCTCAAAGCGAGCCGCTCCGGCCGTCGCCATCTTGGCAGTACGTGACGCTGTGTAACTCCCAGCCAATCAGAAACGGGCAAAGAGGCGGGCCGAACGGCTGAAACAAGCCACCTAGCGGCTGGCGGACCTGTCAGTCAAAGCAGCCATGTCCTTCATTATGCAACTTTACATCTTAATAACATTATAACAGTGAGTTATAAAAAGATTCACCTCCGTCCAGTTAACATGAAATGAACTACAGACTGTAAACATGTTTATTCTGCTGTAACGCTGGTATTTAACATGGAGGTCTATGAGGGTCTGAGGGTCTGTGGGGGTCTATGAGGGTCTGTGGAGGTCTATGAGGGTCTATGTGGGTCTGAGGGGATTGACTCACTGTTGCAGTTTGGCTTCATTTTATATTTTTGCTGCTCAGTAAAAACTGAACATATAAAACATGAGTTT
Organism: Thunnus thynnus; assembly: GCF_963924715.1. NCBI lineage: Eukaryota > Metazoa > Chordata > Actinopteri > Scombriformes > Scombridae > Thunnus > Thunnus thynnus. Next base: position 787,616 of record NC_089533.1, on the reverse strand, counting down.
AGTTGTTTGAAGACGTTTTAATGCAGAATAATTCTATAACTATCCTGCACCACTCTGACACCCAACTCATCATCATCATCATCATCATCATCAGTACTGTCTGTGTTTCCTGTCCGCCGTCGCCCTGACGACTCTCTGGTTGTGTTTTCAGATTTTGGCGGCGGGGAAACGAGAGAGAGCGAGATTAGAGACGACATCAGAGAACAACGAGGACAAACTGCCCCACTGGAATTCAACTCTTGTGTGTTTGCGGCGGTTCGCTGCAAACCCGAGCCGAGTGTGAGATGAGACGATGAGTGTGTGAGCGAGCGAGCGAGACGATGACATCACACCACCTTCAGTTCCAGCAGGCGACGACTTCCCCCCCCCCCTCCCCTCCTCTTCCTCCTCCTCCTCCTCCTCCTCCTCCTCCTGGACGGCCTGTGGACTGGACTCTTGACTCCCCTAAAAACAAAAAAAAGAAAGAAAGAAAAAAAAAAAAAGACAAACCCCCCCGGAGCCCCTCCCCCCTCCTCCCACAATCCACCTCTCTCGCTGTAGCCGGGCTCGCCAACATCTCCTACGACACGACGATGACGTCACCGACCTGCCGCCCTCCACACCGAGCCCCCCGGGGGAGGAGGAGGGGGGGGAGGGGAAACAAAACAGAAAAATAAAAGACTTTTGTGGAATCAAAGATAAATGAATCGACTTTGAGGACTTCTGTGGAAACTTTTGGATTTTCGTTGCTCTTCTTTTCTTCTTCTTCTTCTTCTTCTTCTTCCTCTAAAAGCACTCTGTGGTCGCAGACTTTGATGGTGAACCAGCGACGGAGATCTGACGGACAACAAACAACCTCCACCTGTCCGGTCCCATCCAAACAACTACAGCACTAAAAATTCTTTGAAAGCAGAAGTTCCAAACGGACGTGAAACACTTGAGGAAGCTCAGAGGAGACGAGTGCCAAATGGAAATAAAACGTGGCGCGGAGCTGCTGGTGGAGCGTTTTGATTTCCCGCTGCACTTGGTTTGGGAACGGGTCACTCACCATTTTTGCTTGTTTAAAAAAAAAAAAAAAAGAATTCAGAGAATTGAAGACGTTTGTATAAGGTTATATTTTTCCATTGCTATAATGAAAATAAAGTAAAAAACAATAAAATGATATGAAACATTCCCCAAGCAGGTCTGGTGATTTGGGTTCTTCTTTGTCGTCTGTTGGACTCCTGGACTGATGAACGTTTTTGGACTTTGACTCTTCAGTTCGGTGGCCGCCTCCCACTGTTGGTTTGTTTACTCGACGCCACAAAGAACCATGATTTTTTGTTTGTTTGTTTTTTAACTCACTTCATTGCTTGTTTGGTAGCAGCTCGCGGTCGCTCCTCGCTGACGGGGAGTTCTGTTGGGACGTTGAGTTTGTAGTTGGTGTGAAGTTCAGACGCCGCAGAGTTAAAAACGCTGCGAGCACGCTCGGCGCCGTCTGTCCGCCTCGTCTCCAGGTCTGGACGCGCTTCACTTTCTGTCAGCCGGAGCTCAGAAACCCGCCAACCCGTCTGGTTTCGGTTCACGTTGACGGGAAAGTGAGGCGGGTCCGGCCTCGGAGCGCTCGCTCTAGAGGCGCGGCGGCCGTAGCGAGAACAGCTTCCTGTTGACGTGATGAACCTGGAAACTCGATTATTACTGAATTGTGAATCATTTAAAGCCAATCTGCTTTTTATTTCATATTCAACTTTAGTGAACTAATAAAGTCTATATTGTACTGAACCCTGGACCTCCTTCTTCTAACACACACACTAATATATACACATATATACACACTACACACATATACACACACACACTAATATATACACACTACACACACACACTAATATACACACATATATACACACTACACACACACACACTAATATACACACATATATACACACTACACACATATACACACACACACACACACACACTAATATATACACACTACACACACACACACTAATATACACACATATATACACACTACACACATACACACACACACACTACACACATATATACACACTACACACACACTAATATACACACACATATATACACATACACACTAATATATACGTACACACATATACACACTAATATATACACACACACTAATATATACGTACACACATATACACACTATAATATTTACACACACACACTATATACACACTATACACACTACACACACATACACACTATAATATATACACATACACTAATATATACACATTAATATATACACACTACACACATACACACTATAATATGTACACAAACACACTACACACACACTAATATATACACATTAATATATACACACATACACACACACTACACACATATACACACTAATATATACACACTACACACACACTAATATATACACACTACACACACACACACTAATATATACACACTACACACACTAATATATACACACTACACACACTAATATATACACACTACACACACTAATATATACACACTACACACACACTAATATATACACACTACACACACACTAATATATACACACTACACACACTACACACACACTAATATATACACACTACACACACACTAATATATACACACTACACACACTACACACACACTAATATATACACACTACACACACTAATATATACACACTACACACACACACTAATATATACACACTACACACACTAATATATACACACTACACACACACACATATACACACTACACACACACTATCCACACACACACTAACACTAATACACACTAAACACACACACACTAATATATACACACTACACACACACTATACACACATATATACACACACATATACACACTAACACTAATACACTATACACACACACATAAAGTCTATATTGTACTGAACCCTGGACCTCCTTCTTCTCACTACACACACTAATACACATATATATATACACACATACTAATACACATATATATATACACTAATATATACACTAATACACATATATATATATATACACTAATACACATATATATATACACACATACTAATACACATATATATACACTAATATATACACTAATACACATATATATATATATACACTAATACACATATATATATATACACACACACTAATACGCATATATATATACACTAATACACATATATATACACTAATATATACACTAATACACATATATATATATACACTAATACACATATATATACACACACACTAATACACATATATATATACACACACACTAATACACATATATACACTAATATATACACTAATACACATATATATATACACTAATACACATATATATATACACTAATACACACATATATATACACACACACTAATACTCATATATATACACTAATACACATATATATATATACACTAATACACACATATATATACACTAATACACATATATATATATACACTAATACACACATATATATACACACACACTAATACTCATATATATACACTAATACACATATATATATATTCACTAATACACACATATATATACACACACACTAATACTCATATATATACACTAATACACATATATATATACACTAATACACACATATATATACACTAATACACATATATATATATACACACACACTAATACACATATATACACTAATATATACACTAATACACATATATATATACACTAATACACATATATATATATACACTAATACACACATATATATACACTAATACACATATATACACTAATACACATATATATATACACTAATACACATATATACACTAATACACATATATATACACTAATACACATATATATATACACTAATACACACATATATATACACACACACTAATACACATATATACACTAATACACATATATATATACATTAATACACATATATACACACACTAATACACATATATATACACTAATACACATATATATATACACACACTAATACGCATAGATATATATACACACACACTAGTACACATATATATACACTAATACACATATATATATACACACACACTAATACGCATAGATATATATACACACACACTAGTACACATATATATACACTAATACACATATATATATATACACACACTAATACACATATATACACTAATACACATATATATATATACACACTAATACACATATATATACACTAATACACATATATATATATATACACACACTAATACACATATATATACACTAATACACATATATACACACACACTAATACACATATATATACACTAATACACACATATATATACACTAATACACATATATATATACACACACACACTAATACACACATATATATATACACTAATACACACATATATATACACTAATACACATATATATACACACACACTAATACACATATATACACTAATACACACATATATATACACTAATACACACATATATATACACTAATACACATATATATACACACACACTAATACACATATATATATACACACACTAATACACATATATATACACTAATACACACATATATATACACTAATACACACATATATATACACTAATACACACATATATATACACTAATACACATATATATACACACTAATACACATATATATACACACACACTAATACACATATATATACACTAATACACACATATACACACACACACTAATACACACACATATATAAACTAATACACACACATATATACACTAATACACATATATATACACTAATACACATATATATATACACACACACTAATACACATATATATATATACACACACACTAATACACATATATATACACTAATACACACATATATATACACACACACTAATACACATATACACACACACACTAATGCACATACACACACACTAACATATATACACACACATACATATACACACACACTAACATACACACACACACTAATAAACATATACACACACACAACACACACACACTAACACATACACACACAACACACACACACTAACACATACACACACAACACACTAACACATAAACACACACACACAACACACACACACACTAACACATAAACACACACAACACACACACACTAACACAAATAAACACACAACACACACAACACACACACTAACACATAAACACACACACACAACACACACACACTAACACATAAACACACACACACACAAAACCACACACACACTAACACATAAACACACACACTAACACATAAACACACACACTAACACACACACACACACTAACACATAAACACACACACCCTAACACATACACACACACACACTAACACATAAACACACACACTAACACACTGACACACACACACTAACACATAAACACACCAACACTAACACATACACACACACACACTAACACATAAACACACACACACACACACACACTAACACATACACACACACACTAACACATAAACACACACACACACTAACACATAAACACACACTAACACATAAACACACACCACTAACACACTGACACACACACACACTAACACACACACACACACACACACACTAACACATACACACACACACTAACACATAAACACACACACACACTAACACATAAACACACACACACAACAACACACACACTAACACATACACACACACACACTAACACACACACACACACACCACTAACACATACACACACACACACTAACACATACACACACACACACTAACACATAAACACACACACTAACACATACACACACACACACACTAACACATACACACACACACACTAACACATAACACACACACACACTAACACATACACACACACACACTAACACATACAACACACACACTAACACACACACACACACACTAACACATATACACACACACACTAACACATAAACACACACACTAACACATACACACACACACACTAACACATACACACACACACTAACACATACACACACACACACTAACACATAAACACACACACTAACACATACACACACAACACACTAACACATAAACACACACTAACACACTGACACACACACACACTAACACATACACACACACACACACTAACACATACACACACACACACACTAACACATACACACACACACACTAACACACACACACTAACGCATACACACACTAACACATAAACACACACACTAACACATAAACACACACACACAACACACACACTAACACATACACACACACACACTAACACATAAACACACACACTAACACATAAACACACACACTAACACACTAACACACACACACTAACACATACACACACTAACACATACACACACACACACAAACACATAAACACACACACTAACACACTGACACACACACACACACACACACTAACACATACACACACTAACACATACACACACACACACAAACACATAAACACACACACTAACACACTGACACACACACACACACACACACTAACACACACACACACTAACACATAAACACACACTAACACATACACACACACACACACTAACACATAAACACACACACTAACACACTGACACACACACAAACACACACACTAACACACTGACACACACACACACACACACACACACACTAACACACTAACACATAAACACACACACTAACACACTCACACACACACACACACTGACACACACACACACACACTAACACACACACACACTGACACACACACACACACTAACACACACACACACTAACACACACACACTGACACACACACACACACACACACTAACACACACACACACACTAACACACACTCACTCATGAAGAGAATAAACCGGATATATTTTTTATTGATTTCTGGTTTACAGGAAGTGAAACATGAACGACTCTTGAACATGAGGTGAGACTGAGGGCAGACATCTCTATCAAGCCTCCAGACTGGTGACACTGGTGACACTGGTGAGACTGGTGACAGAGGACATGAGGGGACAGTGTGTCGGGTCATCAGCCAGATGTTGAAGCAGATGTGATCTACAGCCGTCATCACTGTTATTGATGATTGATCAGATTGTTATAAACTCTGAGTGACTGACTGGTGCAGAGACTCTACCGGCAGCAGCTGTGATGGCCGAGTGGTTAAGGCGTTGGACTTGAAATCCAATGGGGTTTCCCCGCGCAGGTTCGAACCCTGCTCGCAGCGATGTGTCACGTGACGTCACAAAAGTCACGCTTTTAATGCCATATAACGTCATATAGTCACTGGCAGCTGCCCGTGCACAGATCCGCGGGTAAACAAATGAAATGTTCTTAATTACATCCACGTGTCCCTCTTAGCCCCTCCCACCGAGGCCGCAGGAGACACGCGAGGACCGGAAACAAGGAAACATGTTTCTAGAGAAATGAGACGTCCTTCTCTCTGAAGAGTCACGTGAAGCGACGTCAATTTCTGATGACAGGAGCAGCTGATCAGCTGATCAATCACTTCAACAGCTGTAGAGACTTGTGATGGAGTTTGTCTGTGCACATGCGCACTGTGACACGAATAAAACTGCACAGTTATAACAGTTATAACAGATATCACTGTTATCACTGCAGCAGCTGTTTCCTGTTTAACAAACACCTGCATTCAGTATTTGTACTGTATACTGCAGTATTTATACTGTATACTGCAGTATTTGTACTGTGTCCTGCAGTATTTATACTGTATACTGCAGTATTTTACTGTGTCCTGCAGTATTTATACTGTATACTGCAGTATTTGTACTGTGTCCTGCAGTATTTATACTGTATACTGCAGTATTTTACTGTGTCCTGCAGTATTTATACTGTATACTGCAGTATTTGTACTGTGTCCTGCAGTATTTATACTGTATACTGCAGTATTTATACTTTATACTGCAGTATTTGTACTGTGTCCTACTCAGAGGAACAGGAACCATTCCTACTGGCAGAGTTGGTTGATATCATTGATGAATTATTTGTGTGTGTATTTATTGATACTCTGACAGTGACATCACTGTTTAATATGATCAAAGACATCTCAGAGAGGTGAACTGGACTGGATGAGGTCTAGACTGAGCTCTTTATTTTACAGACCCAACATCCCCCCGAGCGGGAAGGAAAAACTTTAACAGGAAGTAACCTCCAGGTTTTCCGTCCAGATTCCAACCAGCTGTGTAAAAAAACAACGATACACAACTACAACTATTTGTAAAGGTTGGAGATGTGATTAATGGATGCTGGTAGTAAAGTACTGTAAGAACAACAATAATGCAGCTGTAACAAACAAACATCTGTGGAACACGTTAGTATGTTTACGTCTTTATCTGTTAAACAGCCGTGCAGGTGCAGGCATGATGCTGGTTTAGGAATTTAAACATGATAGTTTAACATTTTTACAGTAAAATTCACAAATGAATGTTACTGGTAGTCTGGTTTGTCATCTACTGCCTCTGCCAGTATGAACTCTCAGCAGGAAACACCTGCACAATCTGATTTAATCCAACACAACAGCTCTGCCATCAGTTCTACATTTATATTATGAAGTTATACATTTTCAGTTTTTGTTTACGTTGTCAGAAAGGTGATAATTCTTCTTCGTGTGTGTTATTGAGGTCGTAGTGGGCGCTGCTGCCGTACTGCAGTGCATTTTATACTGAATGGTGTTCCTGATATTTTGTCCACCCCATTAACATGGTTGATGAGTTCAGCGGTTCGGGAGATTCAGACTCAGGTACAGATCATCACCAGCGCGTCTTCATGTCCTCGTTGATTCATAATCAATATTATCAGCATCAGTATCGGGTTTAGTGATAATTCCAGTTATGTTAGTGAGAGATCTTTGAACCTTTGACAAAAACAAGACCTTCTCAAAATGACTTCTGGCATGTAGCTGAATGGTGCATCCAGTGCATTAAGCTAGCAGCATATCTAGCTAATTTAGGCTAATATTAGCTAGCGTGTATAATCCCATCAGCACAAACACATTCCAGCTGATTATATTCTTCAAAAGTAAATAATACAGATAATGAGGTCATTGTTAAGTAAAAATGGTCACGTAGTACCTTAATAATTATTCAGTAACGTCAGGTTTTCACTCGGTAGCCATCATCATGCTAGCGATATTTCACATTCAATAACTTGCACAACACCGCCGCTGTTCCTGCGGTCGGCGCTTAGTAACGTTACCTCAGAGAAACCGCCGCTGTTCCTGCGGTCGGCGCTTAGTGACGTTACCTCAGAGAAACCGCCGCTGTTCTTGCGGTCGCCGCTTAGTGACGTTACCTCAGAGAAACCGCCGTTGTTCCTGCGGTCGGCGTACAGTAACGTTACCTCAGAGAAACCGCCGCTGTTCCTGCGGTCGGCGTACAGTAACGTTACCTCAGAGAAACCGCCGTTGTTCCTGCGGTCGGCGCTTAGTGACGTTACCTCAGAGAAACCGCCGTTGTTCCTGCGGTCGGCGCTTAGTGACGTTACCTCAGAGAAACCGCCGCTGTTCCTGCGGTCGGCGCTTAGTGACGTTACCTCAGAGAAACCGCCGTTGTTCCTGCGGTCGGCGCTTAGTGACGTTACCTCAGAGAAACCGCCGCTGTTCCTGCGGTCGGCGCTTAGTGACGTTACCTCAGAGAAACCGCCGTTGTTCCTGCGGTCGGCGTACAGTAACGTTACCTCAGAGAAACCGCCGTTGTTCCTGCGGTCGGCGTACAGTAACGTTACCTCAGAGAAACCGCCGTTGTTCCTGCGGTCGGCGCTTAGTGACGTTACCTCAGAGAAACCGCCGCTGTTCCTGCGGTCGGCGTACAGTAACGTTACCTCAGACAAACCGCCGCTGTTCCTGCGGTCGGCGCTTAGTGACGTTACCTCAGACAAACCGCCGCTGTTCCTGCGGTCGGCGCTTAGTGACGTTACCTCAGAGAAACCGCCGCTGTTCTTGCGGTCGCCGCTTAGTGACGTTACCTCAGACAAACCGCCGCTGTTCCTGCGGTCGGCGCTTAGTGACGTTACCTCAGAGAAACCGCCGTTGTTCCTGCGGTCGGCGTACAGTAACGTTACCTCAGAGAAACCGCCGTTGTTCCTGCGGTCGGCGCTTAGTGACGTTACCTCAGAGAAACCGCCGCTGTTCCTGCGGTCGGCGTACAGTAACGTTACCTCAGAGAAACCGCCGTTGTTCCTGCGGTCGGCGTACAGTAACGTTACCTCAGAGAAACCGCCGCTGTTCTTGCGGTCGCCGCTTAGTGACGTTACCTCAGAGAAACCACCGTTGTTCCTGCGGTCGGCGCCTAGTGACGTTACCTCAGAGAAACCGCCGCTGTTCCTGCGGTCGGCACTTAGTAACGTTACCTCAGAGAAACCGCCGCTGTTCTTGCGGTCGGCACTTAGTAACGTTACCTCAGACAAACCGCCGCTGTTCCTGCGGTCGGCGTACAGTAACGTTACCTCAGACAAACCGCCGCTGTTCCTGCGGTCGGCGCTTAGTAACGTTACCTCAGAGAAACCACCGTTGTTCCTGCGGTCGGCGCCTAGTGACGTTACCTCAGAGAAACCGCCGCTGTTCCTGCGGTCGGCACTTAGTAACGTTACCTCAGAGAAACCGCCGCTGTTCTTGCGGTCGGCACTTAGTAACGTTACCTCAGACAAACCGCCGCTGTTCCTGCGGTCGGCGTACAGTAACGTTACCTCAGAGAAACCGCCGCTGTTCCTGCGGTCGGCGTACAGTAACGTTACCTCAGAGAAACCGCCGCTGTTCTTGCGGTCGGCACTTAGTAACGTTACCTCAGACAAACCGCCGCTGTTCCTGCGGTCGGCGTACAGTAACGTTACCTCAGAGAAACCGCCGCTGTTCCTGCGGTCGGCGTACAGTAACGTTACCTCAGACAAACCGCCGCTGTTCCTGCGGTCGGCGTACAGTAACATTACCTCAGAGAAACCGCCGCTGTTCCTGCGGTCGGCACTTAGTGACGTTACCTCAGAGAAACCGCCGCTGTTCCTGCGGTCGGCACTTAGTGACGTTACCTCAGAGAAACCGCCGCTGTTCCTGCGGTCGGCGTACAGTAACGTTACCTCAGACAAACCGCCGCTGTTCTTGCGGTCGGCACTTAGTGACGTTACCTCAGAGAAACCGCCGCTGTTCCTGCGGTCGGCACTTAGTGACGTTACCTCAGAGAAACCGCCGCTGTTCCTGCGGTCGGCGTACAGTAACGTTACCTCAGACAAACCGCCGCTGTTCCTGCGGTCGGCGTACAGTAACGTTACCTCAGAGAAACCGCCGTTGTTCCTGCGGTCGGCGCTTAGTGACGTTACCTCAGACAAACCGCCGCTGTTCTTGCGGTCGGCACTTAGTGACGTTACCTCAGAGAAACCGCCGCTGTTCCTGCGGTCGGCACTTAGTGACGTTACCTCAGAGAAACCGCCGCTGTTCCTGCGGTCGGCGTACAGTAACGTTACCTCAGACAAACCGCCGCTGTTCCTGCGGTCGGCGTACAGTAACGTTACCTCAGAGAAACCGCCGCTGTTCCTGCGGTCGGCGTACAGTAACGTAACAACGTCGCTGTTCCAGGCTAGGTGAGGAGATGAGCATGCATGCAGCACGTGAAAGAAAGAGGGCTGCAGGTGGACTAAGCCCCGCCCACTCTCTCAGTCGCTACTACATGCCTACGCAGGAGGCAGCAGCAAGGGTTGAGGGTGGTCAGGAATTAATTTAATTAAATTTCCTGATGTTTATAGATTTTTCCCTCTTTCAGAAAGATTCAGGGCTGTCTAAAGCCCCGGAAGTTGACGATGCCAATGATCACGGAAGTTTTGATCTATTTATCCTGCCAGCCAGGACCAGGACGCCTTCAGAGAGAGAATCTGGATGACAAACAAGAACTGGAGTCCCTTCCTTTTCTGTTTTCCTAAACGTTGTTGTTTTGTGAAATGTTGTGTTTTGCACCTCAGGGCTTGAATGAGGATAATATGAAAAAATAAAATCAGATAACTTCACAAACTTTTTGTGCTGAAATGCTGAAAAATTCTTGTTTTTTGTTTCAACTCAAATTAGGTCAGAAAATGTTCAATATTGTTTACCGGAGCTCCACATGTACACGCGCACACACGCACACACACGCCTCCAGTACCGGGAAGTTATCAGCGGGTTTTTCGGTTTCGGGCTCCTCCGTTTAGAGTGTGCACGAGCCTCCGTGATCAATCAGCACTGATCGATTATTGATGCCGCCGCTGCGCAGCCGCCCCGCGCGCCTCCATCATCACATCCATGTTGTCTCACCGGAGGATGAGTCGGTAGGAGGCTAAGAGCTAGCGGACCGAGCGGCGGCACCGGACGCGTTTCTCATGTCGGTTCGTATTCTGACGTCGTTCTGCGGAGCCGTTACCGTCACGAACAGGTCCGGACTGTGGATGGCTGTCGGTAGGTGCTCCGCCGGGCGGCCCGGTTAGCGGAGCGGGGAGGATGCAGCAGCTAGCCGCCGTTAGCTCCGCAGCTGTTTATTTATATCGGTGTTATGTAAGAGCAGCTAGCTCCCGTTAGCTCGTTAGCTCCGTTAGCTCCGTTAGCCTGTCAGGATGAATGACGCGCAACAAGAACTGTCTCCGGACTTCGTGCTGATGCGGCTCGTGTCCGCGGCGGAGTACGACCGGCTGGACGAGCCGGAGGACCTGCTGACCGGCGGCTTCGGGCCCGTGAAGGCCGGGCTGGGGCACCGCGGCGGCGGGTTTGATGTTGAGACCAGCGGCCCCTCGCCGGGCCTCGGCTCGGCCTCCCCGCACTACAGCTCTCCGCTCCCCGGGAAAGGCGAGCTGGACGGCGGGCTGCTGCTGTCGGAGGCCCCGCCGGGTTCCGAGTCGCGGTCCCCCCCCCCACAGGAGGACTTCACTGCGGCGGCCCAGCGGTTCGTGGACTTCCCGGTGCCGCACGGTCCCGGCCCAGGGGGGCCTGGGTCCAGGGCCCAGCTGATGGTGTTTCAGAACTTGCTGCGGTCTGGAGACCGAATCCTGGAGTGCGGACTGGAGCCAACCCCCCCGGGGGACACACAGAGACAGCAGCTGAACTCAGGACCAGGTCCTGGTCCCGGTAGCACAATAGCCGGTCCCAGTCCGGGCGGTGGGAAGGACCAGAACCCTCACTGCGCCCCCCCAGAAGAGACCCTGCAGCCACCCCAGTGGCACTCAGTCCTCAGACCCCAGACCCAACAGGGCGTCCCGGCTCTGCACCCTGAGTCCGGGTCAGTCCTGTGCCACCGACACCGGGTCCTCACAGACAGGCTGGCTCAGTGGCCCCCCGCCCTGCTGGACCAGGCCCTGCGTCTGGGGCTGCTGGAGCCCCGCAAGAACCGCCCTGCTGGGGGTGAGGACCCGGTCCTGGCTCTGGCCCGAAGGCTGGGCCAGCTGGGGGAGGGGGGCGGAGGGGAGGACATGCTGCCCCCCCTCCCCCGGTGCTCTTGCCACAGCGTCTTGGCCTCAGGGACGGGTGGCGAGGACCCAAGTGAGACCAGTGACGCCCTGCTGGTCCTGGAGGGGCTGGGGTCTGAGGAGGTGGGGGGGCTGGGGGACGGAGAGGGGGTGGGCACTGAGAAAGGGGAGAGGGGGAGCGGAGGGGGGACATGTGGGGGGGCAGGGACTCTGAGCGGTCTGATGCGGCAGGTCCACAGACTGGCGGAGGAGGCGGGGGTCTGTACGGACCAGAGCTGCCGGACCTCGCTGGCTGTCCTGGGCGCCGCAGTGTCCCCCCCCCCAATCAGCAGCAGCCCCTCTCCCCCAGTCCACCTGCCGGCCCCCCAGGCCCCCGACGCCCCCACGCAGCACCAGTCCCGGTCCCAGCCGCAGAGCCGGGCCACGACCCCAAAATTCGGTGTGGCCTCTGGGGGGGCGGGCCGGTCCGCCTCACCCCTGGTGGTCCTGGAAGGGGAGGGAGAGAAGACGCCGCGGGGGAAGTCCAGGAAGGGGGGGTCCCTGAAGGTCCGACTCAGCAAGCTGTTCAGAACCAAGAGCTCCAGCGGTGGGCCGGGGGGGGGTCTGGACAAGCGGCCGTCGCTGAGCTCATCCACCTCGTCTGGGGGGAGTCTGCTGGACGTGTGGGGGTCCAGCTGCAGCAACACGGAGCCCGACAGCGCCAGGTACGTCAGCTGATGGATTACTGATCGATCAATCAGTCCCTCCAGGATGTAGCAGCAACTTTTCTCACAAGTTGTGAAACAGTTTGTGATGTTTTACAGTAAAATCGCAACAATATAATAATAAAGTAAAATAATGTGATTTATTTAAACTGCTGCCAGTGAAGAGTCGCATGTAACAACATGAGAACCATGAGGACTCAACGTTCCATTTATAACCTTTATTAAATAAACTTTCAGCTCAACATCAGCAGCAAATAAAATCAGTCATGTTATTAAAATAAATCTAGTTTGATGTTGATGTTCGAGGCAGATTATGTCTCTGACTCACTGAATCAAACCTCATCTGGGAACATTTGGGAACATCTGGGAACATTTGGGAACATCTGGGAACATTTGGGAACATCTGGGAACATTTCGGAACATTTCGGAACATTTCGGAACATCTGGGAACAGTTTTGCTCGTCTATGACGTCGTGTTTGTTGACAGGTGAGATTCGTCGTCAGTTGCCGCCACACCAAACGCCACGATTGGTCCAAACCACAAGCAGCTGCTGATTCAGACGTTGCAGAAAAGTTGCTGCAATTGAACTAAACTGCATTTCTCATAAATATTGATCAGCGATCAGTTGAACTTGTGTTAATTATTGTGATTATTGTTCCATCTGATCGATAACTCTTCCAGCTGATCGATAACTCTTCCAGCTGATCGATAACTCTTCCAGCTGATCGATTGTTTTTCAGTCTGATCTTTAATCACTAGTCGGCGGCGTTAATAACCGATTATTGATTAATCATTAATAGTTTATGAAATACATCTTTATTTTGTATTTTATTGGTATTTAAACATGATTATATAGAGCTGGGGTTACTGAATGTCCAGGAGCTGATCAGCACTAGACTGACAAACAGACCAAAACAAACCTGACATGAGTCCTGGTGTTCAGATCAGACTTTTCTGGCTCACTCTTTCCTCCAGCTGCTTAGAAAGTCTTTGAAACGGTCCGAACATCCCGTCCAGATGCAGAAACGCTGACAGATGTTTAGTTTCAGTAGCTGCTGAGCTGACAGTAAGTCCTGCCGTCACAGCAGTGCGTCAACGTCTTCTGACTCCTTAAAACAAACCTAATGACGTCCTGTCAGACGGTAAACACGACTCTGACCAGACGCCGATCTCGTCTTCACAATAAAAGAGTAAATAAAGATGCAAGGAAAACTAACAGAGCCGGGCTCGGTTGTCAAAAACACGTCTGTATGGATATTTTGTCTCAGTTCTATGTTTAAACTCTCCCGGGTCACCGCGCTGCCCAGCACGCCGCCCAGCACGCCGCCATTTAACCTGCAAGCAAAGTAGTTTTCCACCAATCAGTCGATCTAACGGTGCGTCCAGCCAGACTCTGTTCATCAGTCTCAGGTTTAATGGGACTGACATACCTTGATTTTCCTGATCGGCGTAGACCACATACCGTACTGCTGAGCCACCTGGAATCACTGCAGAGCCCTAAAAACAAGACATTCGAGGTCATCTTGGACTTTGGGAAACACCGACTGGCATTTTTCATCATTTTCAGACGTTTTATGGACCAAACAACTGATAGATTAATCGATAATGAAAATAATCATTTGATGCAGTTTCTGACACACGTCAGTCATTTACATTCATCACATATAAAACAGTAAAACACACCTGAGATCTAATATTTAGACTTCCCTACTTCATATAAATGACAAAATAACAGAAACAGCTTTCAAACAGAGCATTAAAACCTTCATCAAGGAGGTTTATTGCAGTGCAGATGTTCCCAATAATCTGTTTACTGATCAATCAGTCACGAAGCCACAAATTCTCCCGTCTGAAGAGCTGCAGACTCACAAAAACTAACTGGACTGATGTTTCCCGTGTCAGTAGCGGTTTCAGATGATGATGATGATGATGATGATGATGACTCTGCAGTAGCTCTCAGTACAGTGAAACTCTGATGGTTGTGTTTCTCCATCAGGCTGCAGGTGTCCAGACCTCACAGTGCCTTCTCTCCGGTGCCCTTCACTCCTGCTTTCACTGGTAAGAACCTGGATGTTACTGAGACAAAGGTGTTAAAGGCTGGAGGACACAGTCGCGCACCTTCAGAGTGTCGTACACTTCAAAAAAAATCAGGATTTAACTGACAAAAGCGTTAATTTATTTATTTTACCAAGATGGAACAAAAAGATGAAAAATAAAGGTTGTGATGGATGACAATGTTGAATTCAATTCAAAACAGATTCTGCATTGAATGAATAGAAAAGGCAGAGCACACTGTGTTAAATCATTCACTGTGTCCTGGTTCCACTGGAATACAATATGAACCATAACTGGCAGATAAGATAAATTAATGTGAAGCATCTCACAGTCTTCTGGAGGGCTGCTCTGCTGTGTTATTAACATCATGTCTCCAGCAGTAAAGAGCAGCCTCTCTGCTCTGCTGTGTTATTAACATCATGTCTCCAGCAGTGAGCAGCCTCTCTGCTCTGCTGTGTTATTAACATCATGTCTCCAGCAGTGGAGAGCAGCCTCTCTGCTCTGCTGTGTTATTAACATCATGTCTCCAGCAGTGGAGAGCAGCCTCTCTGCTCTGCTGTGTTATTAACATCATGTCTCCAGCAGTAAAGAGCAGCCTCTCTGCTCTGCTGTGTTATTAACATCATGTCTCCAGCAGTGAGCAGCCTCTCTGCTCTGCTGTGTTATTAACATCATGTCTCCAGCAGTAAAGAGCAGCCTCTCTGCTCTGCTGTGTTATTAACATCATGTCTCCAGCAGTGGAGAGCAGCCTCTCTGCTCTGCTGTGTTATTAACATCATGTCTCCAGCAGTAAAGAGCAGCCTCTCTGCTCTGCTGTGTTATTAACATCATGTCTCCAGCAGTGAGCAGCCTCTCTGCTCTGCTGTGTTATTAACGTCATGTCTCCAGCAGTGAGCAGCCTCTCTGCTGCTCCGTCAGCTGCAGGGAAAGACATTGTTGTCCAACACGCTGAGCGGCTGCAGGTTTCTGAGATGAATCAGACTGTTCAGAGACGTTTTCTTCACCTCAGATTAGGGTTGAGTTGTTTAATGCTGTCAGTGTGTGTTGGTCAGCTGGTCTCGTTTGTTACTGCTGGAGTTTGCTGCTCCGCTAACGTTAGTTTCTGGGTGACGACGTAGAAAGTTCACAATATGCTTCACGTTGGTCTCACAAAGGTAATCATTCAGTCATTAAATCACAAAGTGCTTGCAACTGCTGCCTGTTTGTGAATTATAACTAACTGATAGATCCACATATTAACAGTTCTTATTCTACACTTATTAAAGGACGAGTTTCCAGTGTCTCCAGTGTTTCCAGTATTCCCAGTGTGTTAAACCAGCAGTCAGGTGTCTGTAATCATTCCTCCTGTTCATACTGGACATTAAAAGATCCTTCAAATGTGTTTTCAATGTAAGTGATGGAGGACAAAATCCACAGTGTGTCCACACAGTCATTTAAAGTCTGTGTGAAGCTTCTATTCAGCTTCAGCAGTCTGAGTTAGTCATATCAAGTGGATATCTGACACATTTACAGTCTTTTTAGCATCAAATTCCCTCTTTGTGTTTCCTCGGACAGTGTTTCCCTGTTGAGCTGCAGGTGGAAGTATAGTAACAAAAAGAGGAACTTTGGCACTAAAAAGACTGTAACGTTGAAAGATATCTACTTGATTTGACTCATTTGGACGCTGAAGCTTCATATTAGCTTCAGATAAACTTTGAAATACATGTTTGCACAGAAGGAGGACTGTGGATTTTGTCCTCCATCACTTCCATTGTAAGGTCATTATGAAGGGATCTTCTAATGGTCAGTATGAACAGGAGGAATGATTACAGCAAGAAACACACTGACTGTTGGTTTAAGACACTTGATAAACTGTGAACTCGTCCTTTAATTCTGATTCTTCTTCTTCTAACTTGAACACTAACAACACCTCTGCTCTGACTTCCTGTCTCCTCCTGCTGTGTGTGTGTGTGTGTGTGTGTGTGTGTGTGTGTGTGTGTGTGTGTGTGTGTGTGTCTCCAGGTGAGACGGTGTCTCTGGTTGATGTGGATATTTCTCGGAGGGGGGTGAACTCTCTTCACCCCCCGACTCCTCCTCCTCCACCCAGACGGAGCCTCAGTCTGCTCGGTACTTTCCTGCTTCTAGTTCTTCTTCTTTCTACTTTTATCTTTCTTCTTCTTCTTCTTGACCTGATATAACGTGAACCGCTGTGACTGTGTAGTTTTTGTTTTGTTTCACTTCTTCTTCTGTGCTCCTCTGGTCAGCTGCAGGTGAGTTCAGGTGTCTCTCCGGTGTGAATCATTTATGTCTTTGTGTCTCTCGTGGTCCAGATGATTTCGGCGGTCCTCCTCAGCAGCAGGGTCCGTTCCTGGAGCGCAGCGTGGGGGCGTCGATGCAGTCACTGCCCCCCCGACCGCTGGCCCTGCCCCCCTCCCTCAGCACCATCCAACACAGCCTGAGCCTCAACGGTGACAAACACGCACATCTACGCAGCATATTTGTGTTTCTGTTGCCACGGCGACTGCATCTGTTTCTGCGATGATGATGATGATGATGTAAGAACTCTCTCTCTCTCTCTCTCTGTGTGTGTGATGTCAGACACCTTCCTGCGAGGGTTACCGAGGCCGATCCCGTTGCGTCCCGATGGTCAGCCCCTCCCCCCCCGACTCGCCCCCCGCTGCCCCCTCAGCCGGCCGGACGCCAACAGCTTCGCCACCAGCCTCCGAGAACTGGAAAAGGTTCATTTATTCACTTCAAACAGAATATAACACCAGTACACGTTATAAAGATGGTCTGAAAACAGGAAAGTAACGTTGCCTCGCGAGGCAGAAAGATTCACGACATCATGCGAGAATCCTCACAGGACTCTGATTGGTCCGAACCGCCGGCAAATAAGTTGAAGCCTGACGAGATGGATTCTCACCTGATCTCGTGTTCTCACAAATCCAGCTGCCTCGCAAGGCGGGAAGGTGACAGATGGTTCATCCAATCACCTGCAAGTATCTTTAAGCACCTGTCCGTTTCCAAGGACGACGACTCAGATGGTTCTGGGTAACAAACCATCTGATGCAGGAGAGCTAGCTGGAGGTTAGCGGAGAGCTAGCTGGAGGTTAGCGAGAGCTAGCTGGAGGTTAGCGGAGAGCTAGCTGGAGGTTAGCGGAGAGCTAGCTGGAGGTTAGTGGAGAATTAACTGGAGGTTAGTGGAGAACTAACTGGAGGTTAGCGAGGTAGCTGGAGGTTAGCGAGGTAGCTGGAGGTTAGCGGAGAGCTAGCTGGAGGTTAGCGGAGAGCTAGCTGGAGGTTAGTGGAGAATTAACTGGAGGTTAGTGGAGAACTAACTGGAGGTTAGCGGAGAACTAACTGGAGGTTAGCGGAGAACTAACTGGAGGTTAGCGGAGAGCTAACTGGAGGTTAGCGGAGAGCTAGCTGGAGGTTAGCGGAGAATTAACTGGAGGTTAGCGGAGAATTAACTGGAGGTTAGCGGAGAGCTAACTGGAGGTTAGCGGAGAGCTAGCTGGAGGTTAGCGGAGAGCTAACTGGAGGTTAGCGGAGAGCTAACTGGAGGTTAGCGGAGAACTAGCTGGAGGTTAGCGGAGAGCTAACTGGAGGTTAGCGGAGAACTAGCTGGAGGTTAGCGGAGAGCTAACTGGAGGTTAGCGGAGAACTAGCTGGAGGTTAGCGGAGAACTAACTGGAGGTTAGCGGAGAACTAGCTGGAGGTTAGCGGAGCTAGCTGGAGGTTAGCGGAGAGCTAGCTGGAGGTTAGCGGAGAACTAACTGGAGGTTAGCGGACTCGGCCGGGGGAAGTCTTTGGTGCACATGTATCAGTATGATTCATCCAGCCAGCAGGAAAGTCAAACCCGACACCAGATTAAATATAACAGAGAGATTATATGTAAACGTTCCACGCTGCAGGTTTAATATCATAGTGTGAAAACAAGAGGGGGGACGGAGCTAACCTGTGTGTGTGTGTGTGTGTGTGTGTGTGTGTGTGTGTGTGTGTGTGTGTGTGTGTGCAGTGTGGGTGGTACTGGGGGCCGATGAACTGGGAGGATGCAGAGATGAAGCTGAAGGGGAAACCAGACGGATCGTTTCTGGTTCGAGACAGTTCAGACCCGCGATACATCCTGAGTCTGAGCTTCAGATCGCAGGGAGTCACACACCACACACGCATGGAGCACTACAGAGGTACCACACACACACACACACACACACACACACACACCACACACACGCATGGAGCACTACAGAGGTACCACACACACACACACACACACACACACACGCATGGAGCACTACAGAGGTACCACACACACACACACACACACCACACACACACACCACACACACGCATGGAGCACTACAGAGGTACCACACACACACACACACACACACACACACACCACACACACACACACCACACACGCATGGAGCACTACAGAGGTACCACACACACACACACACACACACACACACACACACACACGCATGGAGCACTACAGAGGTACCACACACACACACACACACACACACACACACACACGCATGGAGCACTACAGAGGTACCACACACACACACACACACACACACACACACACACACACACACACACACACACGCATGGAGCACTACAGAGGTACCACACACACACACACACACCACACACACACACACACACACACACACACACACACACGCATGGAGCACTACAGAGGTACCACACACACACACACACACACCACACACACACACACACACACATGCATGGAGCACTACAGAGGTACCACACACACACACACACACACACACACACTCACACACACACACACACACACACGCATGGAGCACTACAGAGGTACCACACACACACACACACACACACACACACACACACACACACACACACACACGCATGGAGCACTACAGAGGTACCACACACACACACACACACACACACACACACACACACACACACACACACACACGCATGGAGCACTACAGAGGTACCACACACACACACACACACACACACACACACACACAGACACACACAGACATAAACAGGAAGTGTCTTCTGTCCTGCAGGAACCTTCAGTCTCTGGTGTCATCCAAAGTTTGAGGACCGTTGTCACTCTGTGGTGGAGTTCATAGAGAGAGCCATCATGCACTCCAAGAACGGGAAGTTCCTCTACTTCCTGCGCTCCAGAGTCCCCGGTAACCAATCAGCTCTCACTGTCCTCATGTGCTCACCTGCCGCTGTCTTGACCTGTGTGTCGTTGCTCGTCTGTTTACTTGTCGTCACCTGTCAGTCACATGTCCACGTCTACATTCAGACTATTGATATTATTCAGACTGATGTAATTCACATTTTACACATATAAGAAACTGAGTTTCAATATTTTTAGATATTTTTTCAATATCCAACTTTGAGGAAAATAAAGATGTTTTTCAGTCGTCCCTCTGTCTTCCTCTTATAAAGCTCTGAATAACTTCTTATAAATAAAGTTTTATTTGTATGTGTTGGTGGTTCAGGTCTGCCCCCCACCCCGGTCCAGCTCCTGTACCCGGTCTCCAGGTTCAGCAGCGTTAAATCTCTGCAGCATCTCTGTCGCTTCTGCATCAGACAGCTGGTCCGGATCGACCACATCCAGGAGCTGCCGCTGCCCACGTAAGACGCCCGCACGCTAGCGGACCGCCTCGGTGAAACTGAGACACGAGACGCTGTGTGAATGTTCACAGTAGAGCTTCATTTCTCAAAGCGAAGAGCCGAGCACTGACAAACACACATCTACATTTAAATAAAAGAAACTGTTTCTCACTCTGCTGCTGCTGCTGCTCGAGCTCCATAAATTATAACAAACAAACTTTTTTCGTGTTTCTCCGTCAGACCTCTGATCGCCTACCTGAGGAAGTTTTATTACTACGACCCCGAGGAGGAGATCAGCCCGTCGCTGAAGGAGAGAGCAGCGGAGCCGAGCGGCCAGCCGGGGGTCGAGTCTCAAACGTAGCGCCGGAGCCTCCGAGGATAACGTAAGTGGCTCAGACGACGTCAGTAATTTCCATTGATATATTTCGAAAATGCATCTACTTTAGTCATAATTACAACGTGACCACACAGAGCTGCAGTTTACTGTCATAGAGACTAAAGAAACCAGGAAATATTAACAAGCTGCAATCAGAATATTTAGATTTGTTTTCTTAAAAAATGACTTAAAACAATAAATTAATTATCAAAATAATTGATTGATAGCAACGACTCGCTGCAGCTGGAGACCAGTTAGTGTAAAACTGTTAATGCTACATACATGATTCATAAATTGATACCAGAGTATAATTTTACACTCATCAATAGATTTTAATAATGTTTTATTTGACGTTGTTAGAAAATAACTTCGATTAATAAATTATCAAGACGTGTTTTGGTTTTTCACTATTTTCTGACATTTTCTGCAACTAGTGACTGTTTCTGTCAGAACAGTGAAAATCTGTTAGTGTCTTAAAATGACGTCTTCAGATCAGGATCGACTTTAACTCGCCGCCAAATATGTATAATATGCAATAGTATGTTTATCCCCAAACTACACCTTCACCAACACAACTGGGAATCCACATAGGACGTGAGACGTGAGCGAGACGTGATCGAGACGTGAGACGTGAGCGAGACATGATCGAGACGTGAGACGTGAGCGAGACGTGAGCGAGACGTGATCGAGACGTGAGACGTGAGCGAGACGTGATCGAGACGTGAGACGTGAGCGAGACATGATCGAGACGTGAGACGTGAGCGAGACGTGAGCGAGACGTGATCGAGACATGATCGAGACATGAGACGTGAGCGAGACATGATCGAGACGTGAGACGTGAGTGAGACGTGATCGAGACGTGATCGAGACGTGAGTGAGACGTGAGCGAGACGTGATCGAGACGTGATCGAGACGTGAGACGTGATCGAGACGTGATCGAGACGTGATCGAGACGTGAGTGAGACGTGAGCGAGACGTGATCGAGACGTGATCGAGACGTGAGACGTGAGTGAGACGTGAGCGAGACGTGAGCGAGACGTGAGCGAGACGTGAGACGTGAGTGAGACGTGATTGAGACGTGATCGAGACGTGATCGAGACGTGAGACGTGAGTGAGACGTGAGCGAGACATGAGTGAGACGTGAGCGAGACGTGAGCGAGACGTGAGACGTGAGCGAGACATGATCGAGACGTGAGCGAGACGTGAGACGTGAGTGAGACGTGAGTGAGACGTGAGCGAGACGTGAGTGAGACGTGAGCGAGACGTGAGCGAGACGTGAGACGTGAGTGAGACGTGATCGAGACGTGAGTGAGACGTGATCGAGACGTGAGACGTGAGTGAGACGTGAGCGAGACGTGAGCGAGACGTGAGACGTGAGCGAGACATGATCGAGACGTGAGCGAGACGTGAGACGTGAGTGAGACGTGAGTGAGACGTGAGTGAGACGTGATCGAGACGTGAGCGAGACGTGATCGAGACGTGATCGAGACGTGAGTGAGACGTGAGACGTGAGTGAGACGTGAGTGAGACGTGAGTGAGACGTGATCGAGACATGATCGAGACGTGATCGAGACGTGATCGAGACGTGATCGAGACGTGAGTGAGACGTGAGACGTGAGTGAGACGTGAGTGAGACATGATCGAGACGTGAGTGAGACGTGAGCGAGACGTGAGCGAGCGCAGTAACGGTTCAGTCCACACCGACGCCGTCCTGCGTTCAGCGTCTCTGAGCGGCGGCCGGCTGACTGACAGCAGAAATTCACTGAACCAAAACAGTTTTCATGTCACAGGAAGAAATCAGCAGATGTTTTATTGTATTTATTGATTGATTGATTTTATTTCCCCGCCCACCGTAGCGAGTGACTCTGGGAGCTGATCGATCAATAGTGATTCCATTAATACGTTCAAACAGCAGGACGGTCGTGTGATTTAAACATCTGTCTGTGCAGATTACATTAGACAACGTCCTCAACAACTGCTGCCGTCTCGCTTTAATACACGAGGAAGAGAAGAGGCTGCTGGGTAATGAGTCCCTCCGTAAGGACTTGTAGGCAGAAAAAAAGTGAGGCTTCGCTCCCCCTGCTGGCGGCGCTGCGACGCTGCATCAGAGACTTCATCATACAAAAAGCTGCAAGTCTAAAAAGTAAAATTCATCAGCAGCAGCTTGTCTGCGTTTATCCTTTAACATTTTATCCTTTTAAAACTAATAATATGCAGAAATATTTCACATAAAATAGTTTCATGGCTTCGACCAACTGAACTCGACGCTCAATCAATACCTCGACCTGCAGCCACTGTTCACCTGTTACAGCTTTATTAAAATATAAATAAATATGACTTCTTCTAAACTTTTACCTTTGTCAACTTTTATTTATATGGCATATTGAATAGTTTTCATTTATTGAAGTGTGACAGTTCAGGAAGAGTTAACTTCAGTTAGTTTCAGTACTTTGAGAACATTTAACTCCATCGATGAGCAACATGAAGCTCTCTGATGTTCAACACTTTCTTCTCTTCTTTCCTTCCAGTTATTTTCTTTCTTTTACTTCTTCTGGACCGTCGACGAGCTCACCGAAGGACGAACGTTCAAACTGGACTCTCAGACTGCAGCCAATCAGCTCCCTCCGCTCAGTCCTGTATCCGGGCGGGTTTCAGATGATCCACCCTCCTCCGGGGCTCTCCGATTGGCTCGCGGGGAGTCGACGGGGGGGAGGGGCAGGGGATGTGGAGACTCCGCCTCTCTTCTGATGTCATCACTGAGCAGCTGGACTTTAAGGAAGCGTTAAAAAAAAAAAAAAAAAACAGCCTCGGTGTTTGTCGCCTCCAGGATCCTTTAACCTCCGACGCCGACGGCCGAACGTGAAGAAGCACTTTGGGATTTATTCTGACGGAGACTTGAAACGTCCAGAAGTCACGAAAACGCTGGAAACTTTCCTCACAGCAGAGAACAAAGACTGGAACCCGAACATGTTCCACTGATCTCAACTCAAACCTTCACTTACTGTCTTTCACAGAGCTTTCAGTCACGTGAGCTGTGAGCAGAGCGGCGTCATGTGACCATTAACTGTCCAATAAAAACATGAGTTTGACCTTCAGAGTAAGACGCTGTAAAAACAACAGGCGGAGATTCTGAGACAGTTGTGATGTTTTGAGAGAAAGTCATAAAGAATACGGAAGGTGACATTTACGCGACGACATCACAACTTTTTTCTTAAAATATTACAACTTTATTTTGAAATCTATAACTTCAGTGGCCCAAATACTCCATCGTATCAAACAAACCAATTCGGCAGCAAAAAATATTCGATCTCAACTCTTGACACCAAAGTTTATCTTATAAAACTGATGATAACTCACTGAGGAAGACCATGCACGCTGACTGAAAGGTCTCACCCAGCTAGCAAAATCTAAACAGACACTTTGTCACCTGAAAAACTAAATTTGGAGACACGATAACAGTCGAACACTTACGAGGATATTTGTGGACGAATCTCGAGCCGCGACGCTTCGTTGACGTTTTGAAGTGAAACTAGTGATTGTATCTTCAACAAAAACAAAACAGGTGCAGGTGAACTAAAGGTGACTTACACAAAAAGACTCACCACAAGGTCCATTTACTAGCTGTTCTGGAGCTTTCAGCATCATAACGTTGGGTAAAAATGGATGGATGATGGTCGAAAGCTCCCAAACTGAATGGACCTTTAGGGGAGATTCTTTTGTTGATCTAAACTCACAGAACAGTTTTATTTTAAGTTCTGTACTGAAGCTCTTCATCACTCTTCATCACTCTTCACCTGGTTTGTCAGCAGCGCTAACAGAACGTTGCGATGTAGTTTCAGTGTTTTCTTACTCATCGTCATCGTCACGTTGAACCTCAAAGACAGAAAGTTTCAGTTCGATGTTGGTGATCAGAGTTCTGCTGTCCGACCCGACGAGTCTGTCAGAGTTTTGGTGTTTTCTTGTTCAGACGCCGCAGGTCTGGAAGAGTTTGAGTCTGAATTCAGGAAAAACAAGTCAGTGGAGCCTCAAAGAAGAGAGTCATTCAGTTACTGAAGTGGGAGAAGCATCAATAAGCAGCGATGGGAAAGTTACTTGAAAATTGTAGTTAATTACTCATCATAAAAGTAATTACATTACTGTCATTACTCAGCCATCACGCTGCGTCTTTTCTATTTAACATGTAGAAACAGAAACAGGCAGGAAACAGTCTGAAGGATCTACTGAGCGTCCGGCAGCTAGCGTTAGCGTAAGCGTAGCCTCAGTGAGTCACCTGAACTCTAAATGTAGGCGCACCTGTGGCTAACATTAGCACGCCAGCTAACAACATACAACATGTGAATGAGACATTTGTCCAGAGCGTCTGTCAGCTGATCGCAGAGACCACACTGATATCAACCCTCCGTTAATCCCGTCAGACAAGTGTAACAGAGCGTTACTGGGATTAGTAACTGTAATCTGATTACTGGGTTTCAAACTGTAATCCCACCGTTCACTACTGTTACTGGAAAAAGTAATGATATTACTGTAACATGCTGCAGAGTAACGTGTTGCTGCCCGGCGGTGTTCTTGGTGATTAGCATTACAAGTTAGCCAGCGATAGCGTTAGCTTGTTTTCTACAGACAGGCGACAAACTAAAGGAGAAACCGGTACAAGCCTGAATACTTGAACACTACAGTAAGGAGATCCGGTGGCTCGAGTGTTCGTCAGCCTCGTTATTGATCCTACAGTCTCTGAACTCTTCATCATTGATCATAAAGATCTTCCTCATGTGGTGTCGTGATGATGATGATGATGGTGATGCAGAGCGCTGTTTAACACGTCAGCTGGGTTGAGATCAGGTGACTGTGAAGGTCGTAACATGTGATCCATCTTGGAAGAGACCACTCCCATCAGGATAGAGCTGATCACTCACAACTACTTTGTATTGATTAGCAGTGACCCTTCCCCAAACCATGCCAGCATAACAGAGCCCCCAGACCCCCTCACTGTAGGGGTCCAGCATCCAGACCTGGACCAGACCCCCTCACTGTAGGGGTCCAGCATTCAGACCTGGACCAGACCCCCTAGGTGTAGGGGTCCAGCATCCAGACCTGGACCAGACCCCCTCACTGTAGGGGTCCAGCATCCAGACCTGGACCAGACCCCCTCAGTGTAGGGGTCCAGCATCCAGACCTGGACCAGACCCCCTCACTGTAGGGGTCCAGCATCCAGACCTGGACCAGACCCCCTCACTGTAGGGGTGCAGCACTCAGACCTGGACCAGGTTTTCCTTTAATGCGTCACCCGTCTGTAACATAAAGGCGACTGATAATATTCTTAAAGAATCATTTGGAACCAGAGTTGATTAAATAGTTTAAATAAAACAGCTGATGACGTCTCCAGTAAACATCTGGTTCTGACAGACCAGTCGGGTTTGACATCACAAACTAAGAAAACTGATTCATGTTTCTTTTTATTGCACTTTTCAAAGCACCTGCTCATAATTTAAAAATGATGACTGGGATTAAAATGGTCGACTAAATGGGTTATTTATGATCAGACGTGCTTCACTTGTGTTCTTTTTGTTTATTTTGTTCACCAACAAGTTGTGATGTAATTGTAGTGAAACTTGCTGCTCTGTGTAACAAACAGTCATGAAGAAGCTCGAGGATCCTGGAGGCGACCGGCGGCACTTTTACCAAAAAAAAAAAAAAAAAAAAAAGAGGAGGAGCAAGGCTCACCGTGGCGACTACTGAACTACGTTACCTTGGTGACGTCACAAGACTCGTAACGTTTCATTGGACAGAGGTGCTTGGACGGACTAGTGTTTTGATTCAGATGTAAATCTGAGTGACTTTTGTCTCAACAGAGACTGGGATCACTGGGAACACTGGAGCTGGGACCTCAGCGCCCTGCGGGGACACTTTCATGATGTCAGAACAGTGAAGGGGGGGGGGCACATATGTTTTAATACTGCACACTGAAGGACTGGAGACCTGCTGAGAGCTGAATGTTATTTTTGGTGTGGAGGAACAGTGACGTGATAATCTGTCATTTCTGTGCAGTCACCTGTCAATAAACAGCGTGGGCGGGACTAACGGCGGTCTGCAGGCGGAGTCTTTGTTCAAGTTTCAAAAATATCACCGTCAAGATAATCATCACACTTAAGTGAAATAGTTTGTCTTGGATTTAATTAAATATAACAAACTGAACACCACAGATTGGTTCAACGTTAAAAACACTAAAGCATCACAAACAAAAGCAGGTTTATAAAAGTTCAACACAGTTTAACTGCAGCTCAGTGAATCCTTGACTTCTCTGCCTGGGTCGTCGTATCATGTCGCTGTATTTGGGACGTTTCTGGGCATCAACCATAGACTGTATAAAAATATGGACGTAGTTACTGTGACGTCACGTGTTGGCGAGCCACTCTGGCCGTCGCCATCTGCCTAACTGCCTAACATGTTTATTTCTGCTGTAAAGTCGGGCATTTTAACATGGGGGTCTATGGGGATTGAATCACTTTTGGCGCCTCAAGTGGTCGTTCAAGGAACTGCAGTTTTTGGCTTCATTTTACAGCCTCGGATGTTGCCGCTTGGCGTCAACCTTATGGCAGCGGGTGTGTCGCCCCCAGCCAATGACAGTGTGCAGGGTGTGAGGTGGGGGTGTGTGCTTACAATATGCAGAGGGTCTCCACTCCCCCCCCCCCCCTCCTCTCAAATTTAAATTTGCTTTATTGGCATGAATGTCACAACA
Organism: Thunnus thynnus; assembly: GCF_963924715.1. Lineage (NCBI taxonomy): Eukaryota > Metazoa > Chordata > Actinopteri > Scombriformes > Scombridae > Thunnus > Thunnus thynnus. The sequence goes on along the minus strand of NC_089533.1, from coordinate 758,648 downwards.
ATAACGCCAAAGCATCAAGAGTCAATGAAACAAAATGACATTAACACATCAGGACTGATACATGTTAAATATATAAAGTTCATTCACTTGTTTCACATTTTGTTATGTTGCAGCTTTATGCTGAAATCATTCAAATTCATTTTTTTCCCTCATCAATCTACGTTCAGTACCCCATAATGACAAAGTGAAGACAACATTTTAGAATTTTTTTCAAATTTATTAAAAAACATCACGACAGCAGTTTTCAGACGCTTTACTCAGTACTTAGTTGAAGCACCTTTGGCCAGCTAAGATAATAGCAGGGTGTAAGATGCAGGCGGGAACAGCGTACATGTGGCTGGCATAGTGTACAGGAACATCTGTATGTGAGTATGGGCTGGAGGTCCAGATCCAGACTGACAAACTGGTGATGGTGAACCAACCGGACATCCATCGTGTTGATTGATAAACAACAGAAGAAGGCAGCGGTGATAGACGTAGCAATCCCAAGCGACAGCAACATCAAGAACAAGGAACACGAGAAGATCAAAAAATACCAAGAAGAGGAGCTAGAAAAGATTTATTTATGTGTGTGTGTGTTCTGTCTCCTCCTCGGAGTAGTTTTAATGTTGAGAGCTCATTAAGCTCTTTGAAATCTATTTAAATAAATGTTGATTATTTATTATTTCATTGACTGTTTTACGTTGTAGGAGGAAGTGTCTCTCGTGTCCAACAGTCATCACATGTTCTGTTTTGTTTTGGTTGCTGTGATGTTTTGCGTCGTCGTTGCTGATCAGCAGTTTGTCGCGGCTCTGAACTCGTTCGGCTCTGACAGTTGGTCAGATTACATTCTGATCTATTTTGAAGTTTCTTTACGTTGTGTTATAGTTTGGTCGACCGTGATTGGTGTTTGAAAAGCGGTGCTGGTGTGAGACTGGTCAGACTGGTCAGAGTGTGTCTGGGAGGGGCAGTTAGTCTCAGCTCCAGCGTAGGAGACTCTCTCCAGGGCTCAGCTCTTTGGTTTGGAGGGGAAGTTAATCATCAGTGAGTATCTGCCTCATTGTCCTCTACATGCGTTTGTTGGTGTTTTTCTGTGTTTGTGTAATTCAGCATGTAAAGGTTCAGTTGGATGTTTGTCCCAGCAGGTTTAGCTGTGAGAGTTCTGCCCTGCAGGTATTATTGGCTGCGTGTCTGTGGACTCTCAGTATGTTTCTGCACAGTTCTGCATGCAGGGCTTCCAGCGGCTGTTTGTCCCATGTTGGGAGGTCTTGGCTGGTAAGTGGACCCCACACTTCACTACCATATAACATTATCGGCTCTGTTACTGAACGTAGAACGTTGAGCCAGGTCCTAACTGGAAGGTCGATTCACAGCCAAAACATCCAGTGGAACTGATATTCAAGCCTAAATATGTAGAATGTTTTGTTGGCTCTATTTCTATATTTCCTGATGTGAATGTATTTTTCTGAGAGTTGGATCTTTTTTGGAAAGTCCATATTTTGGTCTTGTTCATATTTCCAGTTAGGAAATGTTTGCCTGGGCATGTGGAGGACGTCCAGGCTCTGCTGTAAGCCTCTCTGGAGGGAGACAGGAGAACATTTGACCTCTGTGACCTCTGTGACCTCTGTGCAGGGTCACAGCAGCAGCTGTGGATGTTTGCAGTCGTTGTGCAAATGTATTTCTATACATGTGAAAGAGGGTTGAGCTCTCTCTCTCTCCTGCATAGTGCACCTTAAAGTAAAAGTACCAATACAGCAATGTAAAAATACTTCTTTACAATATAAAAAGTATCACCACAGAGAGCTACGACTTAAATTTATCATTTTTATTTGTTTTTAAGAGACAAAGAGAGAAAGTTTGATGCAGCCCTGAAGAAACAGCAGCTATACACGTTTTATATTTTAACTTTATCATCTTAAAAAATAAGCAGACTTCCCTTTATGATCATAAAAAATGAATGCATAGATGTCAAATAAATGAACCTGAACTGACTGACTGGACCTTTTCTATAAGTTCTGACTGACAGCAGATATTTTCTCACTAAACTGGAGGAAAATCGATCTGCAAGAGAAAAACACGACACGAGAGGCAGGAAGGTGTTCTCTGATCATTTATTACAGGAAACTCATAGAGTTTGTGTTTCTGGTCCAACTGCTGCTCAGATGATCAGGTGATCATGTGAGCAGGTGATCATGTGAGCAGGTGATCATGATGATGATCACAGATGTGTCTCTGGCGTATAAACTACCTTCCATGGTGGTAAAGTTATTCCAGAGTCTCCACACTGGAAAACATGAAACACTATGAATCTAAATGACTTTTAACAACAGCTGCTTTGTAATGATTATTGATTAATTCAAGTCTTCAAATGTCTCGTTTTGTCCAATCAACAGTCCAAAACCCAAGAAATCTAAATATATTCTGTTTACCGTCCCGTATGAAAAGATTCAAATCATCACATTTGAGAATCTGAAACCAGGAAAGATGATTAAAATATCAAAATAATTGTTTCAGATGATTTTTACGTCTATTTTAGTTTAGTGGGGGTTTTTTGAGAGAGGGGATGTTTCTGTAAAGTCTTCAGGGCAGCTGGAAGGTTCAGACTCTATTTTTAAGGATGCTTGACATTCAGCGAGCGTCCTCATAAGGACACATGTACAAGCGCGTGTGTGTGTGTGTGTTTAGCAGCTGAACTCTGCAGGAACTAGTCTGTTGCATCATGTGAAGGTCAGTTTAGAGTTTGATGAACTTTACAGGAATCCTGCGTTTATTCCTTAACGTGTTTTTGTCACTTATAAGGACTTTACATGAACTTCTATTCGTCGACAGTAACCTGAACTATAACGCAGCACGTTTAACCCCTGAACTCATCATAATCTCGTCCACACAGATGAACTCTGCTGGTTTAGAAGTTTAATGTTTAATCTTGTGTTGACCTGCTGGTTTCCCGTCACAACATGACTTATACAAACACAGACACGCAGCAGCGGTTCAGAGGGACGACGCTGCTGCTGCAACTAAAAGAGTTTAAACAGACACATCATCGGTTTCCAGCTGCAGCTGCAGGACGATGGAGCTTCTGCCGGTTCTGGTTCTGATTCTGGTCTCTGTGGAGCGTTCAGGTGAGTCTGAATATCCGGCTTTTGTTTTGGGTCCCGTCTGTTTGTCTGTTGGCAGCAACATTTTCTAGAT